>NW_026561859.1:0-27589 GCF_028858705.1 Grus americana | reverse complement strand
GTTCTTTCCTGAAACCTCTACCATGGCCCCAGTCACAGCCCTACTAACCCTGGAGCTACACGCTTCTTTAGGCATCCAAAAACTCCGAGATGAGACTTAGCATCTCTCTAGACATTTTCGAGATTCAAGCCTCAAAACAGAAATTGTCCGGGCCCTGCTCCAGGCGAAACCTCCCAGCCCCTAAAGGTGTTTCTTTCCTGAAACCTCTACCATGGCCCCATTCACAGCCTACTAACCCTGGGCTACAGCCTCCTTTAGGCATCCAAAAACTCGAGATGAGACTTAGCATCTCTCTAGCCATTTTCGAGATTCCAGCCTCAAAACTGCAAACGTCCGGGCCCTGCGCCCAGGCGAAACCTCCCAGCCCCGAATGCTGGTTCTTTCCTGAAACCTCTACCATGGCCCCATTCACAGCCCTGCTAACCCTGGAGCTACACGCTTCTTTAGGCATCCAAAAACTCCGAGATGAGACTTAGCATCTCTCTGCCATTTTAGAGATTCAAGCTTCAAAATTGAAAACATCTGTGTAATGCTCCCAGGCGAAACCTCCCAGCCCCGGATGCTGTTTCTTTCCTGAAACCTCTACCATGGCCCCAGTCACAGCCCTACTAACACTGGAGCTGCAGGCTCCTTTAGGCATCCAAAAACTCCGACATGCGACGTCGCGACTCTCTAGACATTTTCGAGATTCAAGCCTCAAAACAGAAATTGTCCCGGGCCCTGCTCCAGGCGAAAACTCCCAGCCCCGAATGCTGTTCTTTCCTGAAACCTCTACCATGGCCCCATTCACTGCCCGAATACCCCTGTGGCTGCAGCCTCCTTTAGGCATCCAAAATCTCCGAGATGAGACTTAGCATCTCTCTAGCCATTTTCGAGATTCAAGCCTCAAAACTGCAAACGTCCGGGCCCTGCGCCCAGGCGAAACCTCCCAGCCCGAATGCTGGTTCTTTCCTGAAACCTCCACCATGGTCCAGTCACAGCCCTGCTAACCCTGGAGCTACACGCTTCTTTAGGCATCCAAAAACTCCGAGATGAGACTTAGCATCTCTCTGCCATTTTAGAGATTCAAGCTTCAAAATTGAAAACATCTGTGTAATGCTCCCAGGCGAAACATCCCAGCCCCGAATGCCGGTTCTTTCCTGAAACCTCTACCATGGCCCCCAGTCACAGCCCTACTAACACTGGGGCTGTAGGGATCTTTAGTCATAGAAAAACTCCGACGTACGACAGAGCGGCTCGCTGGCCTTTAGCCCGAGTTCAGCCCTCCAAACTGCAAAACGTCTGGGCCCTGCTCCCAGGCAAAAGTTCCCAGCCCCGAATGCTGTGTCTTTCCTGAAACCTCTACCACGGCCCCATTCACAGCCCTACTAACACTGGAGCTGCAGGCTCCTTTAGTCATAGAAAAACTCCGAGATGAGACTTAGCATCTCTCTGCCATTTTCGAGATTCCAGCCTCAAAACTGCAAACGTCCGGGCCCTGCGCCCAGGCGAAACCTCCCAGCCCCGAATGTTGGTTCTTTCCTGAAACCTCTACATGGCCCCAGTCACAGCCTTACTAACCCTGGAGCTACACGCTTCTTTAGGCATCCAAAACTCCGAGATGAGACTTAGCATCTCTCTAGACATTGTCGAGATTCAAGCCTCAAAACAGAAAACGTCCGGGCCCTGCTCCCAGGCGAACCTCCCAGCCCCTAAAGGTGTTTATTTCCTGAACCCTCTACCATGGCCCCATTCACTGCCCGAATAACCCTGTGGCTGCAGCCTCCTTTAGGCATCCAAAAACTCCGAGATGAGACTTAGCATCTCTCTAGCCATTTTCGAGATTCCAGCCTCAAAACTGCAAACGTCCGGGCCCTGCGCCCAGGCGAAACCTCCCAGCCCCGAATGCTGGTTCTTTCCTGAAACCTCTACCATGGCCCAGTCACAGCCCTACTAATCCTGGAGCTACACGCTTCTTTAGGCATCCAAAAACTCCGAGATGAGACTTAGCATCTCTCTGCCATTTTAGAGATTCAAGCTTCAAAATTGAAAACATCTGTGTAATGCTCCCAGGCGAAACCTCCCAGCCCCGGATGCTGTTTCTTTCCTGAAACCTCTACCATGGCCCCAGTCACAGCCCTACTAACACTGGGGCTGTAGGGATCTTTAGTCATAGAAAAACTCCGACGTACGACAGAGCGGCTCGCTGGCCTTAGCCCGAGTTCAGCCCTCCAAACTGCAAACGTCTGGGCCCTGCTCCCAGGCAAAAGGTCCCAGCTCCGAATGCCGTGTCTTTCCTGAAACCTCTACCACGGCCCCATTCACAGCCCTACTAACACTGGAGCTGCAGGCTCCTTTAGTCATAGAAAAACTCCGAGATAAGACTTAGCATCTCTCTGCCATTTTAGAGATTCCAGCCTCAAAACTGCAAACGTCCGGGCCCTGCGCCCAGGCGAAACCTCCCAGCCCCGAATGTTGGTTCTTTCCTGAACCCTCTACCATGGCCCCATTCACAGCCCTGCTAACCCTGGAGCTACACGCTTCTTTAGGCATCCAAAAACTCCGAGATGAGACTTAGCATCTCTCTGGCATTTTAGAGATTCAAGCTTCAAAATTGAAAACATCTGTGTAATGCTCCCAGGCGAAACCTCCCAGCCCCGGATGGTGTTTCTTTCCTGAAACCTCTACCATGGCCCCAGTCACAGCCCTACTAACACTGGGGCTACAGCCTCCTTTAGGCATCCAAAAACTGCGATATGCGACGGCGCGACTCTCTAGACATTTTCGAGATTCAAGCCTCAAAACAGAAATTGTCCGGGCCCTGCGCCCAGGTGAAACCTCCCAGCCCCGAATGCTGTTCTTTCCTGAAACCTCTACCATGGCCCCATTCACTGCCCGAATAACCCTGTGGCTGCAGCCTCCTTTAGGCATCCAAAATCTCCGAGATGAGACTTAGCATCTCTCTAGCCATTTTCGAGATTCAAGCCTCAAACTGCAAACGTCCGGGCCCTGCGCCCAGGCAAAACCTCCCAGCCCCGAATGCTGGTTCTTTCCTGAAACCTCCACCATGGTCCAGTCACAGCCCTGCTAACCCTGGAGCTACACGCTTCTTTAGGCATCCAAAAACTCCGAGATGAGACTTAGCATCTCTCTGCCATTTAGAGATTCAAGCTTCAAAATTGAAAACATCTGTGTAATGCTCCCAGGCGAAACCTCCCAGCCCCGGATGCTGTTTCTTTCCTGAAACCTCTACCATGGCCCCAGTCACAGCCCTACTAACACTGGGGCTGTAGGGATCTTTAGTCATAGAAAAACTCCGACGTACGACAGAGCGGCTCGCTGGCCTTAGCCCGAATTCAGCCCTCCAAACTGCAAACGTCTGGGCCCTGCTCCCAGGCAAAAGGTCCCAGCTCCGAATGCCGTGTCTTTCCTGAAACCTCTACCACGGCCCCATTCACAGCCCTACTAACACTGGAGCTGCAGGCTCCTTTAGTCATAGAAAAACTCCGAGATGAGACTTAGCATCTCTCTGCCATTTTAGAGATTCCAGCCTCAAAACTGCAAACGTCCGGGCCCTGCGCCCAGGCGAAACCTCCCAGCCCCGAATGTTGGTTCTTTCCTGAAACCTCTACCATGGCCCCAGTCACAGCCCTACTAACCCTGGAGCTACACGCTTCTTTAGGCATCCAAAAACTCCGAGATGAGACTTAGCATCTCTCTAGACATTTTCGAGATTCAAGCCTCAAAACAGAAAATGTCCGGGCCCTGCTCCCAGGCGAAACCTCCCAGCCCCTAAAGGTGTTTATTTCCTGAACCCTCTACCATGGCCCCATTCACTGCCCAAATAACCCTGTGGCTACAGCCTCCTTTAGGCATCCAAAAACTCCGAGATGAGACTTAGCATCTCTCTAGCCATTTTCGAGATTCCAGCCTCAAAACTGCAAACGTCCGGGCCCTGCGCCCAGGCGAAACCTCCCAGCCCCGAATGCTGGTTCTTTCCTGAAACCTCTACCATGGCCCCATTCACATCCCTGCTAACCCTGGAGCTACACGCTTCTTTAGGCATCCAAAAACTCCGAGATGAGACTTAGCATCTCTCTGCCATTTTAGAGATTCAAGCTTCAAAATTGAAAACATCTGTGTAATGCTCCCAGGCGAAACCTCCCAGCCCCGGATGGTGTTTCTTTCCTGAAAACTCTACCATGGCCCCAGTCACAGCCCTACTAACACTGGGGCTACAGCCTCCTTTAGGCATCCAAAAACTGCGATATGCGACGTCGCGACTCTCTAGACATTTTCGAGATTCAAGCCTCAAAACAGAAATTGTCCGGGCCCTGCGCCCAGGCGAAACCTCCCAGCCCCGAATGCTGTTCTTTCCTGAAACCTCTACCATGGCCCCATTCACTGCCCGAATAACCCTGTGGCTGCAGCCTCCTTTAGGCATCCAAAAACTCCGAGATGAGACTTAGCATCTCTCTAGCCATTTTCGAGATTCAAGCCTCAAACTGCAAACGTCCGGGCCCTGCGCCCAGGCAAAACCTCCCAGCCCCGAATGCTGGTTCTTTCCTGAAACCTCCACCATGGCCCCAGTCACAGCCCTGCTAACCCTGGAGCTACACGCTTCTTTAGGCATCCAAAAACTCCGAGATGAGACTTAGCATCTCTCTGCCATTTTAGAGATTCAAGCTTCAAAATTGAAAACATCTGTGTAATGCTCCCAGGCGAAACCTCCCAGCCCCGAATGCTGTTTCTCTCCTGAAACCTCTACCATGGCCCCAGTCACAGCCCTACTAACACTGGGGCTGTAGGGATCTTTAGTCATAGAAAAACTCCGACGTACGACAGAGCGGCTCGCTGGCCTTAGCCCGAGTTCAGCCCTCCAAACTGCAAACGTCTGGGCCCTGCTCCCAGGCAAAAGGTCCCAGCTCCGAATGCCGTGTCTTTCCTGAAACCTCTACCACGGCCCCATTCACAGCCCTACTAACACTGGAGCTGCAGGCTCCTTTAGTCATCGAAAAACTCCGAGATGAGACTTAGCATCTCTCTGCCATTTTCGAGATTCCAGCCTCAAAACTGCAAACGTCCGGGCCCTGCGCCCAGGCGAAACCTCCCAGCCCCGAATGTTGGTTCTTTCCTGAAACCTCTACCATGGCCCCAGTCACAGCCCTACTAACCCTGGAGCTACACGCTTCTTTAGGCATCCAAAAACTCCGAGATGAGACTTAGCATCTCTCTAGACATTTTCGAGATTCAAGCCTCAAAACAGAAAATGTCCGGGCCCTGCTCCCAGGCGAAACCTCCCAGCCCCTAAAGGTGTTTATTTCCTGAACCCTCTACCATGGCCCCATTCACAGCCCTGCTAACCCTGGAGCTACACGCTTCTTTAGGCATCCAAAAACTCCGAGATGAGACTTAGCATCTCTCTGCCATTTTAGAGATTCAAGCTTCAAAATTGAAAACATCTGTGTAATGCTCCCAGGCGAAACCTCCCAGCCCCGAATGCTGGTTCTTTCCTGAAACCTCTACCATGGCCCCAGTCACAGCCCTACTAACACTGGGGCTGTAGGGATCTTTAGTCATAGAAAAACTCCGACGTACGACAGAGCGGCTCGCTGGCCTTAGCCCGAGTTCAGCCCTCCAAACTGCAAACGTCTGGGCCCTGCTCCCAGGCAAAAGGTCCCAGCTCCGAATGCCGTGTCTTTCCTGAAACCTCTACCACGGCCCCATTCACAGCCCTACTAACACTGGAGCTGCAGGCTCCTTTAGTCATAGAAAAACTCCGAGATGAGACTTAGCATCTCTCTGCCATTTTAGAGATTCCAGCCTCAAAACTGCAAACGTCCGGGCCCTGCGCCCAGGCGAAACCTCCCAGCCCCGAATGTTGGTTCTTTCCTGAAACCTCTACCATGGCCCCAGTCACAGCCCTACTAACCCTGGAGCTACACGCTTCTTTAGGCATCCAAAAACTCCGAGATGAGACTTAGCATCTCTCTAGACATTTTCGAGATTCAAGCCTCAAAACAGAAAATGTCCGGGCCCTGCTCCCAGGCGAAACCTCCCAGCCCCTAAAGGTGTTTATTTCCTGAACCCTCTACCATGGCCCCATTCACAGCCCTGCTAACCCTGGAGCTACACGCTTCTTTAGGCATCCAAAAACTCCGAGATGAGACTTAGCATCTCTCTGCCATTTTAGAGATTCAAGCTTCAAAATTGAAAACATCTGTGTAATGCTCCCAGGCGAAACCTCCCAGCCCCGGATGGTGTTTCTTTCCTGAAACCTCTACCATGGCCCCAGTCACAGCCCTACTAACACTGGGGCTGTAGGGATCTTTAGTCATAGAAAAACTCCGACGTACGACAGAGCGGCTCGCTGGCCTTAGCCCGAGTTCAGCCCTCCAAACTGCAAACGTCTGGGCCCTGCTCCCAGGCAAAAGGTCCCAGCTCCGAATGCCGTGTCTTTCCTGAAACCTCTACCACGGCCCCATTCACAGCCCTACTAACACTGGAGCTGCAGGCTCCTTTAGTCATAGAAAAACTCCGAGATGAGACTTAGCATCTCTCTGCCATTTTAGAGATTCCAGCCTCAAAACTGCAAACGTCCGGGCCCTGCGCCCAGGCGAAACCTCCCAGCCCCGAATGTTGGTTCTTTCCTGAAACCTCTACCATGGCCCCAGTCACAGCCCTACTAACCCTGGAGCTACACGCTTCTTTAGGCATCCAAAAACTCCGAGATGAGACTTAGCATCTCTCTAGACATTTTCGAGATTCAAGCCTCAAAACAGAAATTGTCCGGGCCCTGCTCCCAGGCGAAACCTCCCAGCCCCTAAAGGTGTTTATTTCCTGAACCCTCTACCATGGCCCCATTCACTGCCCAAATAACCCTGTGGCTACAGCCTCCTTTAGGCATCCAAAAACTCCGAGATGAGACTTAGCATCTCTCTAGCCATTTTCGAGATTCCAGCCTCAAAACTGCAAACGTCCGGGCCCTGCGCCCAGGCGAAACCTCCCAGCCCCGAATGCTGGTTCTTTCCTGAAACCTCTACCATGGCCCCATTCACAGCCCTGCTAACCCTGGAGCTACACGCTTCTTTAGGCATCCAAAAACTCCGAGATGAGACTTAGCATCTCTCTGCCATTTTAGAGATTCAAGCTTCAAAATTGAAAACATCTGTGTAATGCTCCCAGGCGAAACCTCCCAGCCCCGGATGGTGTTTCTTTCCTGAAACCTCTACCATGGCCCCAGTCACAGCCCTACTAACACTGGGGCTACAGCCTCCTTTAGGCATCCAAAAACTGCGATATGCGACGTCGCGACTCTCTAGACATTTTCGAGATTCAAGCCTCAAAACAGAAATTGTCCGGGCCCTGCGCCCAGGTGAAACCTCCCAGCCCCGAATGCTGTTCTTTCCTGAAACCTCTACCATGGCCCCATTCACTGCCCGAATAACCCTGTGGCTGCAGCCTCCTTTAGGCATCCAAAATCTCCGAGATGAGACTTAGCATCTCTCTAGCCATTTTCGAGATTCAAGCCTCAAAACTGCAAACGTCCGGGCCCTGCGCCCAGGCAAAACCTCCCAGCCCCGAATGCTGGTTCTTTCCTGAAACCTCCACCATGGTCCAGTCACAGCCCTGCTAACCCTGGAGCTACACGCTTCTTTAGGCATCCAAAAACTCCGAGATGAGACTTAGCATCTCTCTGCCATTTTAGAGATTCAAGCTTCAAAATTGAAAACATCTGTGTAATGCTCCCAGGCGAAACCTCCCAGCCCCGAATGCTGTTTCTCTCCTGAAACCTCTACCATGGCCCCAGTCACAGCCCTACTAACACTGGGGCTGTAGGGATCTTTAGTCATAGAAAAACTCCGACGTACGACAGAGCGGCTCGCTGGCCTTAGCCCGAGTTCAGCCCTCCAAACTGCAAACGTCTGGGCCCTGCTCCCAGGCAAAAGGTCCCAGCTCCGAATGCCGTGTCTTTCCTGAAACCTCTACCACGGCCCCATTCACAGCCCTACTAACACTGGAGCTGCAGGCTCCTTTAGTCATAGAAAAACTCCGAGATGAGACTTAGCATCTCTCTGCCATTTTCGAGATTCCAGCCTCAAAACTGCAAACGTCCGGGCCCTGCGCCCAGGCGAAACCTCCCAGCCCCGAATGTTGGTTCTTTCCTGAAACCTCTACCATGGCCCCAGTCACAGCCCTACTAACCCTGGAGCTACACGCTTCTTTAGGCATCCAAAAACTCCGAGATGAGACTTAGCATCTCTCTAGACATTTTCGAGATTCAAGCCTCAAAACAGAAATTGTCCGGGCCCTGCTCCCAGGCGAAACCTCCCAGCCCCTAAAGGTGTTTATTTCCTGAACCCTCTACCATGGCCCCATTCACTGCCCAAATAACCCTGTGGCTACAGCCTCCTTTAGGCATCCAAAAACTCCGAGATGAGACTTAGCATCTCTCTAGCCATTTTCGAGATTCCAGCCTCAAAACTGCAAACGTCCGGGCCCTGCGCCCAGGCGAAACCTCCCAGCCCCGAATGCTGGTTCTTTCCTGAAACCTCTACCATGGCCCCAGTCACAGCCCTACTAATCCTGGAGCTACACGCTTCTTTAGGCATCCAAAAACTCCGAGATGAGACTTAGCATCTCTCTGCCATTTTAGAGATTCAAGCTTCAAAATTGAAAACATCTGTGTAATGCTCCCAGGCGAAACCTCCCAGCCCCGGATGCTGTTTCTTTCCTGAAACCTCTACCATGGCCCCAGTCACAGCCCTACTAACACTGGGGCTGTAGGGATCTTTAGTCATAGAAAAACTCCGACGTACGACAGAGCGGCTCGCTGGCCTTAGCCCGAGTTCAGCCCTCCAAACTGCAAACGTCTGGGCCCTGCTCCCAGGCAAAAGGTCCCAGCTCCGAATGCCGTGTCTTTCCTGAAACCTCTACCACGGCCCCATTCACAGCCCTACTAACACTGGAGCTGCAGGCTCCTTTAGTCATAGAAAAACTCCGAGATGAGACTTAGCATCTCTCTGCCATTTTAGAGATTCCAGCCTCAAAACTGCAAACGTCCGGGCCCTGCGCCCAGGCGAAACCTCCCAGCCCCGAATGCTGGTTCTTTCCTGAACCCTCTACCATGGCCCCATTCACAGCCCTGCTAACCCTGGAGCTACACGCTTCTTTAGGCATCCAAAAACTCCGAGATGAGACTTA
Organism: Grus americana; assembly: GCF_028858705.1. Classification (NCBI taxonomy): domain Eukaryota; kingdom Metazoa; phylum Chordata; class Aves; order Gruiformes; family Gruidae; genus Grus; species Grus americana. The sequence continues at coordinate 18,406 of NW_026561859.1, read as the reverse complement.
GCATCTCTCTGCCATTTTAGAGATTCAAGCTTCAAAATTGAAAACATCTGTGTAATGCTCCCAGGCGAAACCTCCCAGCCCCGAATGTTGGTTCTTTCCTGAAACCTCTACCATGGCCCCAGTCACAGCCCTACTAACACTGGGGCTACAGCCTCCTTTAGGCATCCAAAAACTGCGACATGCGACGGCGCGACTCTCTAGACATTTTCGAGATTCAAGCCTCAAAAGAGCAAATGTCCGGGCCCTGCGCCCAGGTGAAACCTCCCAGCCCCGAATGGTGTTTCTTTCCTGAAACCTCTACCATGGCCCCATTCACTGCCCGAATAACCCTGTGGCTGCAGCCTCCTTTAGGCATCCAAAATCTCCGAGATGAGACTTAGCATCTCTCTAGCCATTTTCGAGATTCAAGCCTCAAAACTGCAAACGTCCGGGCCCTGCGCCCAGGCAAAACCTCCCAGCCCCGAATGCTGGTTCTTTCCTGAAACCTCCACCATGGTCCAGTCACAGCCCTGCTAACCCTGGAGCTACACGCTTCTTTAGGCATCCAAAAACTCCGAGATGAGACTTAGCATCTCTCTGCCATTTTAGAGATTCAAGCTTCAAAATTGAAAACATCTGTGTAATGCTCCCAGGCGAAACCTCCCAGCCCCGGATGCTGTTTCTTTCCTGTAACCTCTACCATGGCCCCAGTCACAGCCCTACTAACACTGGGGCTGTAGGGATCTTTAGTCATAGAAAAACTCCGACGTACGACAGAGCGGCTCGCTGGCCTTAGCCCGAATTCAGCCCTCCAAACTGCAAACGTCTGGGCCCTGCTCCCAGGCAAAAGGTCCCAGCTCCGAATGCCGTGTCTTTCCTGAAACCTCTACCACGGCCCCATTCACAGCCCTACTAACCCTGGAGCTGCAGGCTCCTTTAGTCATAGAAAAACTCCGAGATGAGACTTAGCATCTCTCTGCCATTTTAGAGATTCCAGCCTCAAAACTGCAAACGTCCGGGCCCTGCGCCCAGGCGAAACCTCCCAGCCCCGAATGTTGGTTCTTTCCTGAAACCTCTACCATGGCCCCAGTCACAGCCCTACTAACCCTGGAGCTACACGCTTCTTTAGGCATCCAAAAACTCCGAGATGAGACTTAGCATCTCTCTAGACATTTTCGAGATTCAAGCCTCAAAACAGAAAATGTCCGGGCCCTGCTCCCAGGCGAAACCTCCCAGCCCCGAAAGGTGTTTCTTTCCTGAACCCTCTACCATGGCCCCATTCACTGCCCAAATAACCCTGTGGCTACAGCCTCCTTTAGGCATCCAAAAACTCCGAGATGAGACTTAGCATCTCTCTAGCCATTTTCGAGATTCCAGCCTCAAAACTGCAAACGTCCGGGCCCTGCGCCCAGGCGAAACCTCCCAGCCCCGAATGCTGGTTCTTTCCTGAAACCTCTGCCATGGCCCCATTCACATCCCTGCTAACCCTGGAGCTACACGCTTCTTTAGGCATCCAAAAACTCCGAGATGAGACTTAGCATCTCTCTGCCATTTTAGAGATTCAAGCTTCAAAATTGAAAACATCTGTGTAATGCTCCCAGGCGAAACCTCCCAGCCCCGGATGGTGTTTCTTTCCTGAAACCTCTACCATGGCCCCAGTCACAGCCCTACTAACACTGGGGCTACAGCCTCCTTTAGGCATCCAAAAACTGCGATATGCGACGTCGCGACTCTCTAGACTTTTTCGAGATTCAAGCCTCAAAACAGAAATTGTCCGGGCCCTGCGCCCAGGCGAAACCTCCCAGCCCCGAATGCTGTTCTTTCCTGAAACCTCTACCATGGCCCCATTCACTGCCCGAATAACCCTGTGGCTGCAGCCTCCTTTAGGCATCCAAAAACTCCGAGATGAGACTTAGCATCTCTCTAGCCATTTTCGAGATTCAAGCCTCAAAACTGCAAACGTCCGGGCCCTGCGCCCAGGCAAAACCTCCCAGCCCCGAATGCTGGTTCTTTCCTGAAACCTCCACCATGGTCCAGTCACAGCCCTGCTAACCCTGGAGCTACACGCTTCTTTAGGCATCCAAAAACTCCGAGATGAGACTTAGCATCTCTCTGCCATTTTAGAGATTCAAGCTTCAGAATTGAAAACATCTGTGTAATGCTCCCAGGCGAAACCTCCCAGCCCCGGATGGTGTTTCTTTCCTGAAACCTCTACCATGGCCCCAGTCACAGCCCTACTAACACTGGGGCTACAGCCTCCTTTAGGCATCCAAAAACTGCGATATGCGACGTCGCGACTCTCTAGACATTTTCGAGATTCAAGCCTCAAAACAGAAATTGTCCGGGCCCTGCTCCCAGGCGAAACCTCCCAGCCCCGAATGGTGTTTCTTTCCTGAACCCTCTACCATGGCCCCATTCACTGCCCGAATAACCCTGTGGCTGCAGCCTCCTTTAGGCATCCAAAAACTCCGAGATGAGACTTAGCATCTCTCTAGCCATTTTCGAGATTCCAGCCTCAAAACTGCAAACGTCCGGGCCCTGCGCCCAGGCGAAACCTCCCAGCCCCGAATGCTGGTTCTTTCCTGAAACCTCTACCATGGCCCCATTCACAGCCCTGCTAACCCTGGAGCTACACGCTTCTTTAGGCATCCAAAAACTCCGAGATGAGACTTAGCATCTCTCTGCCATTTTAGAGATTCAAGCTTCAAAATTGAAAACATCTGTGTAATGCTCCCAGGCGAAACCTCCCAGCCCCGGATGGTGTTTCTTTCCTGAAACCTCTACCATGGCCCCAGTCACAGCCCTACTAACACTGGGGCTACAGCCTCCTTTAGGCATCCAAAAACTGCGATATGCGACGGCGCGACTCTCTAGACATTTTCGAGATTCAAGCCTCAAAACAGAAATTGTCCGGGCCCTGCGCCCAGGTGAAACCTCCCAGCCCCGAATGCTGTTCTTTCCTGAAACCTCTACCATGGCCCCATTCACTGCCCGAATAACCCTGTGGCTGCAGCCTCCTTTAGGCATCCAAAATCTCCGAGATGAGACTTAGCATCTCTCTAGCCATTTTCGAGATTCAAGCCTCAAAACTGCAAACGTCCGGGCCCTGCGCCCAGGCAAAACCTCCCAGCCCCGAATGCTGGTTCTTTCCTGAAACCTCCACCATGGTCCAGTCACAGCCCTGCTAACCCTGGAGCTACACGCTTCTTTAGGCATCCAAAAACTCCGAGATGAGACTTAGCATCTCTCTGCCATTTTAGAGATTCAAGCTTCAAAATTGAAAACATCTGTGTAATGCTCCCAGGCGAAACCTCCCAGCCCCGGATGGTGTTTCTTTCCTGTAACCTCTACCATGGCCCCAGTCACAGCCCTACTAACACTGGGGCTGTAGGGATCTTTAGTCATAGAAAAACTCCGACGTACGACAGAGCGGCTCGCTGGCCTTAGCCCGAGTTCAGCCCTCCAAACTGCAAACGTCTGGGCCCTGCTCCCAGGCAAAAGGTCCCAGCTCCGAATGCCGTGTCTTTCCTGAAACCTCTACCACGGCCCCATTCACAGCCCTACTAACACTGGAGCTGCAGGCTCCTTTACTCATAGAAAAACTCCGAGATGAGACTTAGCATCTCTCTGCCATTTTAGAGATTCCAGCCTCAAAACTGCAAACGTCCGGGCCCTGCGCCCAGGCGAAACCTCCCAGCCCCTAAAGGTGTTTATTTCCTGAAACCTCTACCATGGCCCCATTCACAGCCCTGCTAACCCTGGAGCTACACGCTTCTTTAGGCATCCAAAAACTCCGAGATGAGACTTAGCATCTCTCTAGACATTTTCGAGATTCCAGCCTCAAAACAGAAAATGTCCGGGCCCTGCGCCCAGGCGAAACCTCCCAGCCCCTAAAGGTGTTTATTTCCTGAACCCTCTACCATGGCCCCATTCACAGCCCTGCTAACCCTGGAGCTACACGCTTCTTTAGGCATCCAAAAAACTCCGAGATGAGACTTAGCATCTCTCTGCCATTTTAGAGATTCAAGCTTCAAAATTGAAAACATCTGTGTAATGCTCCCAGGCGAAACCTCCCAGCCCCGGATGGTGTTTCTTTCCTGAAACCTCTACCATGGCCCCAGTCACAGCCCTACTAACACTGGGGCTACAGCCTCCTTTAGGCATCCAAAAACTGCGATATGCGACGTCGCGACTCTCTAGACATTTTCGAGATTCAAGCCTCAAAACAGAAATTGTCCGGGCCCTGCGCCCAGGTGAAACCTCCCAGCCCCGAATGCTGTTCTTTCCTGAAACCTCTACCATGGCCCCATTCACTGCCCGAATAACCCTGTGGCTGCAGCCTCCTTTAGGCATCCAAAATCTCCGAGATGAGACTTAGCATCTCTCTAGCCATTTTCGAGATTCAAGCCTCAAAACTGCAAACGTCCGGGCCCTGCGCCCAGGCGAAACCTCCCAGCCCCCGAATGCTGGTTCTTTCCTGAAACCTCCACCATGGTCCAGTCACAGCCCTGCTAACCCTGGAGCTACACGCTTCTTTAGGCATCCAAAAACTCCGAGATGAGACTTAGCATCTCTCTAGACATTTTCGAGATTCAAGCCTCAAAACAGAAAATGTCCGGGCCCTGCGCCCAGGCGAAACCTCCCAGCCCCGAATGTTGGTTCTTTCCTGAAACCTCTACCATGGCCCCAGTCACAGCCCTACTAACCCTGGAGCTACACGCTTCTTTAGGCATCCAAAAACTCCGAGATGAGACTTAGCATCTCTCTAGACATTTTCGAGATTCAAGCCTCAAAACAGAAAATGTCCGGGCCCTGCTCCCAGGCGAAACCTCCCAGCCCCTAAAGGTGTTTATTTCCTGAACCCTCTACCATGGCCCCATTCACAGCCCTGCTAACCCTGGAGCTGCACGCTTCTTTAGGCATCCAAAAACTCCGAGATGAGACTTAGCATCTCTCTAGCCATTTTCGAGATTCCAGCCTCAAAACTGCAAACGTCCGGGCCCTGCGCCCAGGCGAAACCTCCCAGCCCCGAATGCTGGTTCTTTCCTGAAACCTCTACCATGGCCCCATTCACAGCCCTGCTAACCCTGGAGCTACACGCTTCTTTAGGCATCCAAAAACTCCGAGATGAGACTTAGCATCTCTCTGCCATTTTAGAGATTCAAGCCTCAAAATTGAAAACATCTGTGTAATGCTCCCAGGCGAAACCTCCCAGCCCCGGATGGTGTTTCTTTCCTGAAACCTCTACCATGGCCCCAGTCACAGCCCTACTAACACTGGGGCTACAGCCTCCTTTAGGCATCCAAAAACTGCGATATGCGACGTCGCGACTCTCTAGACATTTTCGAGATTCAAGCCTCAAAACAGAAATTGTCCGGGCCCTGCGCCCAGGTGAAACCTCCCAGCCCCGAATGCTGTTCTTTCCTGAAACCTCTACCATGGCTCCATTCACTGCCCGAATAACCCTGTGGCTGCAGCCTCCTTTAGGCATCCAAAATCTCCGAGATGAGACTTAGCATCTCTCTAGCCATTTTCGAGATTCAAGCCTCAAAACTGCAAACGTCCGGGCCCTGCGCCCAGGCGAAACCTCCCAGCCCCGAATGTTGGTTCTTTCCTGAAACCTCTACCATGGCCCCATTCACAGCCCTGCTAACCCTGGAGCTACACGCTTCTTTAGGCATCCAAAAACTCCGAGATGAGACTTAGCATCTCTCTAGACATTTTCGAGATTCAAGCCTCAAAACAGAAATTGTCCGGGCCCTGCGCCCAGGCGAAACCTCCCAGCCCCTAAAGGTGTTTATTTCCTGAACCCTCTACCATGGCCCCATTCACTGCCCAAATAACCCTGTGGCTGCAGCCTCCTTTAGGCATCCAAAAACTCCGAGATGAGACTTAGCATCTCTCTAGACATTTTCGAGATTCCAGCCTCAAAACTGCAAACGTCCGGGCCCTGCGCCAGGCGAAACCTCCCAGCCCCGAATGCTGGTTCTTTCCTGAAACCTCTACCATGGCCCCATTCACAGCCCTGCTAACCCTGGAGCTACACGCTTCTTTAGGCATCCAAAAACTCCGAGATGAGACTTAGCATCTCTCTGCCATTTTAGAGATTCAAGCTTCAAAATTGAAAACATCTGTGTAATGCTCCCAGGCGAAACCTCCCAGCCCCGGATGGTGTTTCTTTCCTGAAACCTCTACCATGGCCCCAGTCACAGCGCTACTAACACTGGGGCTGTAGGGATCTTTAGTCATAGAAAAACTCCGACGTACGACAGAGCGGCTCGCTGGCCTTAGCCCGAGTTCAGCCCTCCAAACTGCAAACGTCTGGGCCCTGCTCCCAGGCAAAAGGTCCCAGCTACGAATGCCGTGTCTTTCCTGAAACCTCTACCACGGCCCCATTCACAGCCCTACTAACACTGGAGCTGCAGGCTCCTTTAGTCATAGAAAAACTCCGAGATGAGACTTAGCATCTCTCTAGCCATTTTAGAGATTCCAGCCTCAAAACTGCAAACGTCCGGGCCCTGCGCCCAGGCGAAACCTCCCAGCCCCGAATGTTGGTTCTTTCCTGAAACCTCTACCATGGTCCAGTCACAGCCCTGCTAACCCTGGAGCTACACGCTTCTTTAGGCATCCAAAAACTCCGAGATGAGACTTAGCATCTCTCTAGCCATTTTCGAGATTCCAGCCTCAAAACAGAAAATGTCCGGGCCCTGCGCCAGGCGAAACCTCCCAGCCCCTAAAGGTGTTTATTTCCTGAACCCTCTACCATGGCCCCATTCACAGCCCTGCTAACCCTGGAGCTACACGCTTCTTTAGGCATCCAAAAAACTCCGAGATGAGACTTAGCATCTCTCTGCCATTTTAGAGATTCAAGCTTCAAAATTGAAAACATCTGTGTAATGCTCCCAGGCGAAACCTCCCAGCCCCGGATGGTGTTTCTTTCCTGAAACCTCTACCATGGCCCCAGTCACAGCCCTACTAACACTGGGGCTACAGCCTCCTTTAGGCATCCAAAAACTGCGATATGCGACGTCGCGACTCTCTAGACATTTTCGAGATTCAAGCCTCAAAACAGAAAATGTCCGGGCCCTGCGCCCAGGTGAAACCTCCCAGCCCCGAATGCTGTTCTTTCCTGAAACCTCTACCATGGCCCCATTCACTGCCCGAATAACCCTGTGGCTGCAGCCTCCTTTAGGCATCCAAAATCTCCGAGATGAGACTTAGCATCTCTCTAGCCATTTTCGAGATTCAAGCCTCAAAACTGCAAACGTCCGGGCCCTGCGCCCAGGCGAAACCTCCCAGCCCCGAATGCTGGTTCTTTCCTGAAACCTCCACCATGGCCCCAGTCACAGCCCTGCTAACCCTGGAGCTACACGCTTCTTTAGGCATCCAAAAACTCCGAGATGAGACTTAGCATCTCTCTAGCCATTTTCGAGATTCCAGCCTCAAAACTGCAAACGTCCGGGCCCTGCGCCAGGCGAAACCTCCCAGCCCCGAAAGGTGTTTATTTCCTGAACCCTCTACCATGGCCCCATTCACAGCCCTGCTAACCCTGGAGCTACACGCTTCTTTAGGCATCCAAAAAACTCCGAGATGAGACTTAGCATCTCTCTGCCATTTTAGAGATTCAAGCTTCAAAATTGAAAACATCTGTGTAATGCTCCCAGGCGAAACCTCCCAGCCCCGGATGGTGTTTCTTTCCTGAAACCTCTACCATGGCCCCAGTCACAGCCCTACTAACACTGGGGCTACAGCCTCCTTTAGGCATCCAAAAACTGCGATATGCGACGTCGCGACTCTCTAGACATTTTCGAGATTCAAGCCTCAAAACAGAAATTGTCCGGGCCCTGCGCCCAGGTGAAACCTCCCAGCCCCGAATGCTGTTCTTTCCTGAAACCTCTACCATGGCCCCATTCACTGCCCGACTAACCCTGTGGCTGCAGCCTCCTTTAGGCATCCAAAATCTCCGAGATGAGACTTAGCATCTCTCTAGCCATTTTCGAGATTCAAGCCTCAAAACTGCAAACGTCCGGGCCCTGCGCCCAGGCGAAACCTCCCAGCCCCGAATGCTGGTTCTTTCCTGAAACCTCCACCATGGTCCAGTCACAGCCCTGCTAACCCTGGAGCTACACGCTTCTTTAGGCATCCAAAAACTCCGAGATGAGACTTAGCATCTCTCTGGCATTTTAGAGATTCAAGCTTCAAAATTGAAAACATCTGTGTAATGCTCCCAGGCAAAACCTCCCAGCCCCGGATGCTGTTTCTTTCCTGAAGCCTCTACCATGGCCCCAGTCACAGCGCTACTAACACTGGGGCTGTAGGGATCTTTAGTCATAGAAAAACTCCGACGTACGACAGAGCGGCTCGCTGGCCTTAGCCCGAGTTCAGCCCTCCAAACTGCAAACGTCTGGGCCCTGCTCCCAGGCAAAAGGTCCCAGCTCCGAATGCCGTGTCTTTTCTGAAACCTCTACCACGGCCCCATTCACAGCCCTACTAACACTGGAGCTGCAGGCTCCTTTAGGCATCCAAAAACTCCGAGATGAGACTTAGCATCTCTCTGCCATTTTAGAGATTCCAGCCTCAAAACTGCAAACGTCCGGGCCCTGCGCCCAGGCGAAACCTCCCAGCCCCGAATGTTGGTTCTTTCCTGAAACCTCTACCATGGCCCCAGTCACAGCCCTACTAACCCTGGAGCTACACGCTTCTTTAGGCATCCAAAAACTCCGAGATGAGACTTAGCATCTCTCTAGACATTTTCGAGATTCAAGCCTCAAAACAGAAAATGTCCGGGCCCTGCTCCCAGGCGAAACCTCCCAGCCCCTAAAGGTGTTTATTTCCTGAACCCTCTACCATGGCCCCATTCACAGCCCTGCTAACCCTGGAGCTACACGCTTCTTTAGGCATCCAAAAACTCCGAGATGAGACTTAGCATCTCTCTAGCCATTTTCGAGATTCCAGCCTCAAAAGTGCAAACGTCCGGGCCCTGCGCCCAGGCGAAACCTCCCAGCCCCGAATGCTGGTTCTTTCCTGAAACCTCTACCATGGCCCCATTCACAGCCCTGCTAACCCTGGAGCTACACGCTTCTTTAGGCATCCAAAAACTCTGAGATGAGACTTAGCATCTCTCTGCCATTTTAGAGATTCAAGCTTCAAAATTGAAAACATCTGTGTAATGCTCCCAGGCGAAACCTCCCAGCCCCGGATGGTGTTTCTTTCCTGAAACCTCTACCATGGCCCCAGTCACAGCCCTACTAACACTGGGGCTACAGCCTCCTTTAGGCATCCAAAAACTGCGATATGCGACGTCGCGACTCTCTAGACATTTTCGAGATTCAAGCCTCAAAACAGAAATTGTCCGGGCCCTGCGCCCAGGTGAAACCTCCCAGCCCCGAATGCTGTTCTTTCCTGAAACCTCTACCATGGCCCCATTCACAGCGCGACTAACATTGGGGCTGCAGCCTCCTTTAGGCATCCAAAATCTCCGAGATGAGACTTAGCATCTCTCTAGCCATTTTCGAGATTCAAGCCTCAAAACTGCAAACGTCCGGGCCCTGCGCCCAGGCGAAACCTCCCAGCCCCGAATGTTGGTTCTTTCCTGAAACCTCTACCATGGCCCCAGTCACAGCCCTGCTAACCCTGGAGCTACACGCTTCTTTAGGCATCCAAAAACTCCGAGATGAGACTTAGCATCTCTCTAGACATTTTCGAGATTCAAGCCTCAAAACAGAAATTGTCCGGGCCCTGCGCCCAGGCGAAACCTCCCAGCCCCGAATGCTGTTTCTTTCCTGAACCCTCTACCATGGCCCCATTCACTGCCCGAATAACCCTGTGGCTGCAGCCTCCTTTAGGCATCCAAAAACTCCGAGATGAGACTTAGCATCTCTCTAGACATTTTCGAGATTCCAGCCTCAAAACTGCAAACGTCCGGGCCCTGCGCCAGGCGAAACCTCCCAGCCCCGAATGCTGGTTCTTTCCTGAAACCTCTACCATGGCCCCATTCACAGCCCTGCTAACCCTGGAGCTACACGCTTCTTTAGGCATCCAAAAACTCCGAGATGAGACTTAGCATCTCTCTGCCATTTTAGAGATTCAAGCTTCAAAATTGAAAACATCTGTGTAATGCTCCCAGGCAAAACCTCCCAGCCCCGGATGGTGTTTCTTTCCTGAAACCTCTACCATGGCCCCAGTCACAGCGCTACTAACACTGGGGCTGTAGGGATCTTTAGTCATAGAAAAACTCCGACGTACGACAGAGCGGCTCGCTGGCCTTAGCCCGAGTTCAGCCCTCCAAACTGCAAACGTCTGGGCCCTGCTCCCAGGCAAAAGGTCCCAGCTACGAATGCCGTGTCTTTCCTGAAACCTCTACCACGGCCCCATTCACAGCCCTACTAACACTGGAGCTGCAGGCTCCTTTAGTCATAGAAAAACTCCGAGATGAGACTTAGCATCTCTCTAGCCATTTTAGAGATTCCAGCCTCAAAACTGCAAACGTCCGGGCCCTGCGCCCAGGCGAAACCTCCCAGCCCCGAATGTTGGTTCTTTCCTGAAACCTCTACCATGGCCCCAGTCACAGCCCTGCTAACCCTGGAGCTACACGCTTCTTTAGGCATCCAAAAACTCCGAGATGAGACTTAGCATCTCTCTAGCCATTTTCGAGATTCCAGCCTCAAAACAGAAAATGTCCGGGCCCTGCGCCAGGCGAAACCTCCCAGCCCCGAATGGTGTTTATTTCCTGAACCCTCTACCATGGCCCCATTCACAGCCCTGCTAACCCTGGAGCTACACGCTTCTTTAGGCATCCAAAAACTCCGAGATGAGACTTAGCATCTCTCTGCCATTTTAGAGATTCAAGCTTCAAAATTGAAAACATCTGTGTAATGCTCCCAGGCGAAACCTCCCTGCCCCGGATGGTGTTTCTTTCCTGAAACCTCTACCATGGCCCCAGTCACAGCCCTACTAACACTGGGGCTACAGCCTCCTTTAGGCATCCAAAAACTGCGATATGCGACGTCGCGACTCTCTAGACATTTTCGAGATTCAAGCCTCAAAACAGAATATGTCCGGGCCCTGCGCCCAGGCGAAACCTCCCAGCCCCGGATGGTGTTCTTTCCTGAAACCTCTACCATGGCCCCATTGACTGCCCGAATAACCCTGTGGCTGCAGCCTCCTTTAGGCATCCAAAATCTCCGAGATGAGACTTAGCATCTCTCTAGCCATTTTCGAGATTCAAGCCTCAAAACTGCAAACGTCCGGGCCCTGCGCCCAGGCGAAACCTCCCAGCCCCGAATGCTGGTTCTTTCCTGAAACCTCCACCATGGTCCAGTCACAGCCCTGCTAACCCTGGAGCTACACGCTTCTTTAGGCATCCAAAAACTCCGAGATGAGACTTAGCATCTCTCTGGCATTTTAGAGATTCAAGCTTCAAAATTGAAAACATCTGTGTAATGCTCCCAGGCAAAACCTCCCAGCCCCGGATGCTGTTTCTTTCCTGAAGCCTCTACCATGGCCCCAGTCACAGCGCTACTAACACTGGGGCTGTAGGGATCTTTAGTCATAGAAAAACTCCGACGTACGACAGAGCGGCTCGCTGGCCTTAGCCCGAGTTCAGCCCTCCAAACTGCAAACGTCTGGGCCCTGCTCCCAGGCAAAAGGTCCCAGCTCCGAATGCCGTGTCTTTTCTGAAACCTCTACCACGGCCCCATTCACAGCCCTACTAACACTGGAGCTGCAGGCTCCTTTAGTCATAGAAAAACTCCGAGATGAGACTTAGCATCTCTCTGCCATTTTAGAGATTCCAGCCTCAAAACTGCAAACGGCCGGGCCCTGCGCCCAGGCGAAACCTCCCAGCCCCGAATGTTGGTTCTTTCCTGAACCCTCTACCATGGCCCCAGTCACAGCCCTGCTAACCCTGGAGCTACACGCTTCTTTAGGCATCCAAAAACTCCGAGATGAGACTTAGCATCTCTCTAGACATTTTCGAGATTCAAGCCTCAAAACAGAAAATGTCCGGGCCCTGCTCCCAGGCAAAACCTCCCAGCCCCTAAAGGTGTTTATTTCCTGAACCCTCTACCATGGCCCCATTCACTGCCCGAATAACCCTGTGGCTGCAGCCTCCTTTAGGCATCCAAAATCTCTGAGATGAGACTTAGCATCTCTCTAGACATTTTCGAGATTCCAGCCTCAAAACTGCAAACGTCCGGGCCCTGCGCCAGGCGAAACCTCCCAGCCCCGAATGCTGGTTCTTTCCTGAAACCTCTACCATGGCCCCATTCACATCCCTGCTAACCCTGGAGCTACACGCTTCTTTAGGCATCCAAAAACTCCGAGATGAGACTTAGCATCTCTCTGCCATTTTAGAGATTCAAGCTTCAAAATTGAAAACATCTGTGTAATGCTCCCAGGCGAAACCTCCCAGCCCCGGATGCTGTTTTTTTCCTGAAACCTCTACCATGGCCCCAGTCACAGCCCTACTAACACTGGGGCTACAGCCTCCTTTAGGCATCCAAAAACTGCGATATGCGACGGCGCGACTCTCTAGACATTTTCGAGATTCAAGCCTCAAAACAGAAATTGTCCGGGCCCTGCGCCCAGGTGAAACCTCCCAGCCCCGAATGCTGTTCTTTCCTGAAACCTCTACCATGGCCCCAGTCACTGCCCGAATAACCCTGTGGCTGCAGCCTCCTTTAGGCATCCAAAATCTCCGAGATGAGACTTAGCATCTCTCTAGCCATTTTCGAGATTCAAGCCTCAAAACTGCAAACGTCCGGGCCCTGCGCCCAGGTGAAACCTCCCAGCCCCGAATGCTGGTTCTTTCCTGAAACCTCCACCATGGTCCAGTCACAGCCCTGCTAACCCTGGAGCTACACGCTTCTTTAGGCATCCAAAAACTCCGAGATGAGACTTAGCATCTCTCTGCCATTTTAGAGATTCAAGCTTCAAAATTGAAAACATCTGTGTAATGCTCCCAGGCGAAACCTCCCAGCCCCGGATGGTGTTTCTTTCCTGAAACCTCTACCATGGCCCCAGTCACAGCCCTACTAACACTGGGGCTGTAGGGATCTTTAGTCATAGAAAAACTCCGACGTACGACAGAGCGGCTCGCTGGCCTTAGCCCGAGTTCAGCCCTCCAAACTGCAAACGTCCGGGCCCTGCTCCCAGGCAAAAGGTCCCAGCTCCGAATGCCGTGTCTTTCCTGAAACCTCTACCACGGCCCCATTCACAGCCCTACTAACACTGGAGCTGCAGGCTCCTTTAGTCATAGAAAAACTCCGAGATGAGACTTAGCATCTCTCTGCCATTTTAGAGATTCCAGCCTCAAAACTGCAAACGTCCGGGCCCTGCGCCCAGGCGAAACCTCCCAGCCCCGAATGTTGGTTCTTTCCTGAACCCTCTACCATGGCCCCAGTCACAGCCCTACTAACCCTGGAGCTACACGCTTCTTTAGGCATCCAAAAACTCCGAGATGAGACTTAGCATCTCTCTAGACATTTTCGAGATTCAAGCCTCAAAACAGAAAATGTCCGGGCCCTGCGCCCAGGCGAAACCTCCCAGCCCCGAATGCTGGTTCTTTCCTGAAACCTCTACCATGGCCCCATTCACAGCCCTGCTAACCCTGGAGCTACACGCTTCTTTAGGCATCCAAAAACTCCGAGATGAGACTTAGCATCTCTCTGCCATTTTAGAGATTCAAGCTTCAAAATTGAAAACATCTGTGTAATGCTCCCAGGCGAAACCTCCCAGCCCCGGATGGTGTTTCTTTCCTGAAACCTCTACCATGGCCCCAGTCACAGCCCTACTAACACTGGGGCTACAGCCTCCTTTAGGCATCCAATAACTGCGATATGCGACGTCGCGACTCTCTAGACATTTTCGAGATTCAAGCCTCAAAACAGAAATTGTCCGGGCCCTGCGCCCAGGTGAAACCTCCCAGCCCCGAATGCTGTTCTTTCCTGAAACCTCTACCATGGCCCCATTCACTGCCCGAATAACCCTGTGGCTGCAGCCTCCTTTAGGCATCCAAAATCTCCGAGATGAGACTTAGCATCTCTCTAGCCATTTTCGAGATTCAAGCCTCAAAACTGCAAACGTCCGGGCCCTGCGCCCAGGCGAAACCTCCCAGCCCCGAATGCTGGTTCTTTCCTGAAACCTCCACCATGGTCCAGTCACAGCCCTGCTAACCCTGGAGCTACATGCTTCTTTAGGCATCCAAAAACTCCGAGATGAGACTTAGCATCTCTCTGCCATTTTAGAGATTCAAGCTTCAAAATTGAAAACATCTGTGTAATGCTCCCAGGCGAAACCTCCCAGCCCCGGATGGTGTTTCTTTCCTGAAACCTCTACCATGGCCCCAGTCACAGCCCTACTAACACTGGGGCTGTAGGGATCTTTAGTCATAGAAAAACTCCGACGTACGACAGAGCGGCTCGCTGGCCTTAGCCCGAGTTCAGCCCTCCAAACTGCAAACGTCTGGGCCCTGCTCCCAGGCAAAAGGTCCCAGCTCCGAATGCCGTGTCTTTCCTGAAACCTCTACCACGGCCCCATTCACAGCCCTACTAACCCTGGAGCTGCAGGCTCCTTTAGTCATAGAAAAACTCCGAGATGAGACTTAGCATCTCTCTGCCATTTTAGAGATTCCAGCCTCAAAACTGCAAACGTCCGGGCCCTGCGCCCAGGCGAAACCTCCCAGCCCCGAATGTTGGTTCTTTCCTGAAACCTCTACCATGGCCCCAGTCACAGCCCTGCTAACCCTGGAGCTACACGCTTCTTTAGGCATCCAAAAACTCCGAGATGAGACTTAGCATCTCTCTAGCCATTTTCGAGATTCCAGCCTCAAAACAGAAAATGTCCGGGCCCTGCGCCAGGCGAAACCTCCCAGCCCCTAAAGGTGTTTATTTCCTGAACCCTCTACCATGGCCCCATTCACAGCCCTGCTAACCCTGGAGCTACACGCTTCTTTAGGCATCCAAAAAACTCCGAGATGAGACTTAGCATCTCTCTGCCATTTTAGAGATTCAAGCTTCAAAATTGAAAACATCTGTGTAATGCTCCCAGGCGAAACCTCCCAGCCCCGGATGGTGTTTCTTTCCTGAAACCTCTACCATGGCCCCAGTCACAGCCCTACTAACACTGGGGCTACAGCCTCCTTTAGGCATCCAAAAACTGCGATATGCGACGTCGCGACTCTCTAGACATTTTCGAGATTCAAGCCTCAAAACAGAAATTGTCCGGGCCCTGCGCCCAGGTGAAACCTCCCAGCCCCGAATGCTGTTCTTTCCTGAAACCTCTACCATGGCCCCATTCACTGCCCGAATAACCCTGTGGCTGCAGCCTCCTTTAGGCATCCAAAATCTCCGAGATGAGACTTAGCATCTCTCTAGCCATTTTCGAGATTCAAGCCTCAAAACTGCAAACGTCCGGGCCCTGCGCCCAGGCGAAACCTCCCAGCCCCGAATGCTGGTTCTTTCCTGAAACCTCCACCATGGTCCAGTCACAGCCCTGCTAACCCTGGAGCTACACGCTTCTTTAGGCATCCAAAAACTCCGAGATGAGACTTAGCATCTCTCTGCCATTTTAGAGATTCAAGCTTCAAAATTGAAAACATCTGTGTAATGCTCCCAGGCAAAACCTCCCAGCCCCGGATGCTGTTTCTTTCCTGAAGCCTCTACCATGGCCCCAGTCACAGCGCTACTAACACTGGGGCTGTAGGGATCTTTAGTCATAGAAAAACTGCGACGTACGACAGAGCGGCTCGCTGGCCTTAGCCCGAGTTCAGCCCTCCAAACTGCAAACGTCTGGGCCCTGCTCCCAGGCAAAAGGTCCCAGCTCCGAATGCCGTGTCTTTTCTGAAACCTCTACCACGGCCCCATTCACAGCCCTACTAACACTGGAGCTGCAGGCTCCTTTAGTCATAGAAAAACTCCGAGATGAGACTTAGCATCTCTCTGCCATTTTAGAGATTCCAGCCTCAAAACTGCAAACGGCCGGGCCCTGCGCCCAGGCGAAACCTCCCAGCCCCGAATGTTGGTTCTTTCCTGAACCCTCTACCATGGCCCCATTCACAGCCCTGCTAACCCTGGAGCTACACGCTTCTTTAGGCATCCAAAAACTCCGAGATGAGACTTAGCATCTCTCTAGACATTTTCGAGATTCAAGCCTCAAAACAGAAAATGTCCGGGCCCTGCTCCCAGGCAAAACCTCCCAGCCCCTAAAGGTGTTTATTTCCTGAACCCTCTACCATGGCCCCATTCACTGCCCGAATAACCCTGTGGCTGCAGCCTCCTTTAGGCATCCAAAATCTCTGAGATGAGACTTAGCATCTCTCTAGACATTTTCGAGATTCCAGCCTCAAAACTGCAAACGTCCGGGCCCTGCGCCAGGCGAAACCTCCCAGCCCCGAATGCTGGTTCTTTCCTGAAACCTCTACCATGGCCCCATTCACATCCCTGCTAACCCTGGAGCTACACGCTTCTTTAGGCATCCAAAAACTCCGAGATGAGACTTAGCATCTCTCTGCCATTTTAGAGATTCAAGCTTCAAAATTGAAAACATCTGTGTAATGCTCCCAGGCGAAACCTCCCAGCCCCGGATGC
Source organism: Grus americana (assembly GCF_028858705.1). Classification (NCBI taxonomy): domain Eukaryota; kingdom Metazoa; phylum Chordata; class Aves; order Gruiformes; family Gruidae; genus Grus; species Grus americana. The sequence goes on along the minus strand of NW_026561859.1, from coordinate 1,841 downwards.
TGTTTTTTTCCTGAAACCTCTACCATGGCCCCAGTCACAGCCCTACTAACACTGGGGCTACAGCCTCCTTTAGGCATCCAAAAACTGCGATATGCGACGGCGCGACTCTCTAGACATTTTCGAGATTCAAGCCTCAAAACAGAAATTGTCCGGGCCCTGCGCCCAGGTGAAACCTCCCAGCCCCGAATGCTGTTCTTTCCTGAAACCTCTACCATGGCCCCAGTCACTGCCCGAATAACCCTGTGGCTGCAGCCTCCTTTAGGCATCCAAAATCTCCGAGATGAGACTTAGCATCTCTCTAGCCATTTTCGAGATTCAAGCCTCAAACTGCAAACGTCCGGGCCCTGCGCCCAGGTGAAACCTCCCAGCCCCCGAATGCTGGTTCTTTCCTGAAACCTCCACCATGGTCCAGTCACAGCCCTGCTAACCCTGGAGCTACACGCTTCTTTAGGCATCCAAAAACTCCGAGATGAGACTTAGCATCTCTCTGACATTTTAGAGATTCAAGCTTCAAAATTGAAAACATCTGTGTAATGCTCCCAGGCGAAACCTCCCAGCCCCGGATGGTGTTTCTTTCCTGAAACCTCTACCATGGCCCCAGTCACAGCCCTACTAACACTGGGGCTGTAGGGATCTTTAGTCATAGAAAAACTCCGACGTACGACAGAGCGGCTCGCTGGCCTTAGCCCGAGTTCAGCCCTCCAAACTGCAAACGTCCGGGCCCTGCTCCCAGGCAAAAGGTCCCAGCTCCGAATGCCGTGTCTTTCCTGAAACCTCTACCACGGCCCCATTCACAGCCCTACTAACACTGGAGCTGCAGGCTCCTTTAGTCATAGAAAAACTCCGAGATGAGACTTAGCATCTCTCTGCCATTTTAGAGATTCCAGCCTCAAAACTGCAAACGTCCGGGCCCTGCGCCCAGGCGAAACCTCCCAGCCCCGAATGTTGGTTCTTTCCTGAAACCTCTACCATGGCCCCAGTCACAGCCCTACTAACCCTGGAGCTACACGCTTCTTTAGGCATCCAAAACTCCGAGATGAGACTTAGCATCTCTCTAGACATTTTCGAGATTCAAGCCTCAAAACAGAAAATGTCCGGGCCCTGCTCCCAGGCGAAACCTCCCAGCCCCCGAATGGTGTTTCTTTCCTGAAACCTCTACCATGGCCCATTCACAGCCCTGCTAACCCTGGAGCTACACGCTTCTTTAGGCATCCAAAAACTCCGAGATGAGACTTAGCATCTCTCTGCCATTTTAGAGATTCAAGCTTCAAAATTGAAAACATCTGTGTAATGCTCCCAGGCGAAACCTCCCAGCCCCGAATGGTGTTTCTTTCCTGAAACCTCTACCATGGCCCCAGTCACAGCCCTACTAACACTGGAGCTGCAGGCTCCTTTAGGCATCCAATAACTGCGATATGCGACGTCGCGACTCTCTAGACATTTTCGAGATTCAAGCCTCAAAACAGAAATTGTCCGGGCCCTGCGCCCAGGTGAAACCTCCCAGCCCCGAATGCTGTTCTTTCCTGAAACCTCTACCATGGCCCCATTCACTGCCCGAATAACCCTGTGGCTGCAGCCTCCTTTAGGCATCCAAAAACTCCGAGATGAGACTTAGCATCTCTCTAGCCATTTTCGAGATTCCAGCCTCAAAACTGCAAACGTCCGGGCCCTGCTTCCAGGCGAAACCTCCCAGCCCCGAATGCTGGTTCTTTCCTGAAACCTCTACCATGGCCCCAGTCACAGCCCTGCTAACCCTGGAGCTACACGCTTCTTAAGGCATCCAAAAACTCCGAGATGAGACTTAGCATCTCTCTGCCATTTTAGAGATTCAAGCTTCAAAA
>NW_026561858.1:0-73075 GCF_028858705.1 Grus americana | reverse complement strand
CCACCCCAAACCCTCATCGGACCAGGACGTCCACCCGGTGCGAGTGGAGCTGCTCCGCAGTTCGGCCTTTCTGGTTGGGTGTTTCCAAACAAGCCTCAGGGACGGGCTGAGCAGCTGACTGAATTTCCCTCTGCTCCAGGAAGACATCTTCAAGGGGAAAAAAAAAAAAAAATCCTTGTTTTCCTGCTTCAACAGCTTTACTACTATATTTTGTGATGCGGAGGATGCACCTATTAATTAACACGGGAACAAGCACCGCGCTGGAAGGAGGAGCGGTGAGCAGGGGAGAAGGGGTGTTGGAGAAGCACCGCTGCTCCCTTTCTCTCGACCGCGCTGACAAGGGAGCAGCCGCGCGCCCGGGGACGGCTGCCTCCTTATCTACCGGGAGCACAGCCGTGCTCTGTGCTGGGAGAAAGCCGTCTGTCGCAGGGGACAAAGTACAGCCCCGCCAGCATCAACACCATTTAGCATCCGACAAAACAAAGGCTCCTCAGAAAAATGAGGCAACAAATAAAGGATGCTTTTTCATTTTATTTCCTAATCCCAGTCCGGACCGCCGCGTCCCGCCGCCCTCCCCTTCCAGCGCAGCGTGCTGGGCTCACCGTGCTCTCGTCGCCCACGGCTCAGAAAGCCGTCGGGCAGAAGGAGCGGGGTGTCTGTATTGGCCGGGTCCAGCAACACAACCCCCAGCTCACTCTGCCACGTGTGCTGGTGCGCAGGAGATGGTATGTGACTAATGTCAGCGTTAATCACTTTCCTGCAGAGACGTGAGCTCTGAGGTCAGGTCAGAGCCTGAATTAACCATCACCTTACGGCCATTTGCCTCCACAGAAGTAAAATGATGACGTAATTCCCCAAAAATGTATTCTTGGGATCAGCTTGTCAGTATTAGCTAACTAAAACCAAAGCAAACTATTCTTCCTTCTAATTTGTGTGACTGTAGTTATCGTCCAGACCAAGAACTAGGCGTGCAAGTCATTCCTTTAATGTTTTGACATTTTTTTTCCTCTTTCTTCCCCCCTCTGCTACAGTGTTAGACGCTGGCAGACACGTTTTTTCTTATTATAAATGTTTCCATTAAAAGCCTCTGGTCTAAATATTCCTCAGGGAAACAGTATATCTAAAAAATCATTTTACCATGGAATACTTGATCTTTGCCACAAACACATTTCCAGGACACTGAGGAATAACAGGTGATATGTCATCTTCCCTCTGAATTTCAATTGCAAGTGGCATTTCCGCAGAAGAGAGAGCAGGTTAACAGGGCGAGCGTTGTGCCGCGGAAGGGTTCAGTATGTGACCTCGGATCTTGAGCAGAGCGAGACGTCTGCCTTGAATGTCAATGGCTGCAGCCACCGCGCTGCAGCGTTCCTCTTTTGTCCCCAGAACATGCATTTACTCTCAGCCTTGCATTTCCTCCTGAAGCACAATCTCTAACATCACAAAACAATATATATATTTTTTTCGGTATTTTTATCCATCGTGCATCGTCTTTCTCATTTTTCAGAAATTCTTCTACCTGAGGTTTTTGCATATTTATTTGCTCAGGGGCTTTGGAGGTCGGGCAGTCATCAGACCATGATGTCAGCCATAAAAACTGGAGAGAATTCATTTTAGCCTCTTGGAGAGCCACGGTAGCTAAGCATGTGTTATCCAGCGTTAAAGTGTTCAACAATCAACCCAGCAAGGATATTCAGCATTTTTCATAGATATTTATGATTCTGTGGAATTAGCAAATCATATTTAAGTATATGAGTCTTTTTAGCCTGAAAACAAAAAATAAAGCAGGAGCAGCATTGTGTAAATCTAGAACGCTGAAAATGAGTCAAGGGAAATAACAAACCTTGTTTAAAGATGAATTTCTAATGAGATATGACAAGAAATTAATCCAGTGTGACTTGGGTAATAAACACAACAGCTCCAATTTATACAGAAGAGGGAGTGTAACTTTACTACGGTCTTTTGCGGGGAGTTGTACGGAAAACTGTCAGTGATAACATTCGAAGCAAATTGCTGATGACAACAAGATTCTTTGTAATGGGCTGGGGAACTGGCCCGTATAGAGAAAGTATTTAATACCACAATAAATGGATTTCAGCTGCAATCTCCCAGAGCTTTGCAGGTCCCCAGAGGGTCACAGGGTCTCACGTCCCAAAGACCTACAGCCTAAGCGTTTCAGATCTCTTCCTCTTCTGTGTTGGCTCGTTGCTATAATCCTGGTTTCTCCCTACACGGTCACTGTACTTTCCTACCCAAATTGCATTTCTCTTCCTTTGAGTTACCGTCTCTGTCATCCCACGGAGTTCTGGTTAATTTTGAGCGTAGTCCAAGTACACTTGAACCTGTCCCTTCTTGCTGGTGACAGTACCTGGCAAGAGAGTGATGATGAAAGGACCACTGCCCTACAGACATTGTCACTGAGAACTTCTAATTAAAATAGCTGCCAAAAATCCTCAAATAAAATGTGATTTAGGATGGCTTTTTTTTTTTTTTCCCAAAGAACATAGTGAGCATAATAACTAGCTTACAAATAAATGTAAATGTAAATAAAAAAGGATGCTGTAATAAGAAGCCTGGATACTCGTGACTGTTGCAATAGTAAAAGTCGCCACCGTGGTGAAAATAAATTACGTTTATGTGTTGTTTGTGAGCAGGCTATTCGGTACAGAATAATAGCTAGAGAGAAAAAGCTTTTACAATTCTATTAGTTGTAATGGATTTGTAGGTTCAAACATACCATTTATCATCCGAGTTCCACCCAAAATGAAAAGCAATACATAGAGCTAATTAATTACCAGTGCCAGTAATTAACTATTCCCCAGATGTTTGTATTTTCCTGAGATGAAAGAATGGATGCCATTCAGCGTGCGACTTCGCAGAGACGTGGCAGCAAGCAGGAGAACTGCTGGGGGAACCAGGGCTCGTGTGCCAGCACGGCGGGCGGCCGAGAGCCCTGCCTCCTGCACCGACACCTTGGAGGGCCCAGCTCTGAGCGTCTCGGCTTCGCGCAGCGGCGAAGGGTCACCCTGGTACATGGCACGGCTTGTTCTGCCTTGGGTGTGCGGCACTGATTAATCGTTTTATCCCTGGTTCGTACTGCAAACACTTTTCAAGTATCAAAGCTCCTGTCTCTGGGCTGCATCAGGAGTCTCAGTGCTTTACAGGCTCAGGCAAGCATCAGCGCAGAATTAAAGTCGAAGCCTTGGTTCTCTCGAGACTGTGTGCTGGATGGATTAAACACACTTTTCAAATACTCTTCTAAAGCTTCAAGTCAGGAGAGAAAAAAAGCAACTTGAATCTCTAAGAAGTGTGCCTTTATTTATCAGTTGGAATAAGCTGATGCATTATGCATTCCAGGGAGGCTTGAGAAAAGGGAAGGCTGGATTTATAGCTCTGCTGGGGCACCTGCAGGGCGGCCAGGAGGCAGGGCTCTCTGTTAGAAGGATGTCCGATGGAAGCAGAGGTATGTGCTCGGAAAGCCGCCAGACTCAGCGTCTCGCCGGGCGCAGCCACGCGTGGCTCTCGCCAGAGGGGAGCACCGGCCCAGCGAGCGCTCAGCCCCCTCCGAGCTCGGTCGCCAATGCCCACGCCGCCCTGGGCACCGCGATTCTCCAGGCAGGTGCTTGCAAAGCATGGGGAGGGGCAGCCGGCAGCCGGACAGCAGTCGTGCCAACAGCATCCGGCTCACGCTGCGCCCGAGACGAAGCCCACGGCCACGGTCCAGAGCTCCTTCCCAACCCGTGTCCTCCGGCACACCTTGGCGCGTGTCCCACGGCTCTCCTGAGCTGAACAGACGTTGCAGGTGTGAGCCCTGTAACTGAAGGGAGCAATATGTGTTAATTACTGAGACGCTGAGAGAAATCCTCTCGGCGTTATGGATTTTTAAGAGAAATTCTTTCTGGATTATTCTTTACTTGCAGAAACCGGCATTTGAGACGCGAGGACCTGGCTGTGTCAGTGCTCCCTGCCCAGCCTCTGTGCTTCTCCTGACAAACCCAAACCCTTTCCCCGCTCCGGCCCTGGCGAGAGGGATGCTTTAAGCTGTGCTATGCCGGGGGCTACACTTCAGAACCACCTGGAAACCCCTAGCTACTGACAACTACAAATAACCAGCTTTTAAATGTATCTTTCTGATCTTGGTTTCTTGAATTGTGTCGGGTTTTATTTTATTTCCACGTATTCTAAAAGTGCTGGTTTTGAATGGTGAATGCTTAAATGGGCTTGAGAGTACTGGTCGAAAGGAGATGCAACAAATACCCTTAAGTGCTCTCTTTAAAAGGGAGATAACAATTATCAATATCTGGAGGAAAATAATATATAAAAGTGATGCAAACTCTTTCCAATGGTTATGATATGAAAAAATCGTAATGGGATAAAACCAAAGTGCTTACATTTAGCCAATGAGCTCAGTAAAGATATTTCTGTGGTAAGATCCTACAGACAGGTGCACAATCTGCCAAAAGTAATTTTCTTATGGTTAAAAAGCAACCAGAGGATGGGACTGAAGTGCCTGAAGACAGGCATCGATGGCACGGTGAAGCCCTGCAGCACCTGCAGTGCCACCAGCCGCCCTTCCACAGGGCAGGGACCCCCCAGGTCTCTGCCAGATCTGCTGCCCCCCCCCTCGGGTGCCCTGGGATTTCCAGAACAGAACGAGGCGCCTGCGTAGGCACCTGGATCCACCCCGTTGCATTTTAAAGGAGACAATTCAGAACTGCAGGAGGATCTGGCAGCATCCTCCTTGTTCCAGTTCTGGGTCAGCGGGCAGGACAGGCTCTGAGAGACCTCTCTGCAGGTTTTGGTAAAGGGAGGTTCCTCGGAGACAGCAACGTCCTGCGTGAGCTTTCTTGGGGATCCTGCTCTAAATGAGGCAGGAGCAGCGTTTCCCGGATTAGATGTGCAGAGAAGGTCTCCGTGCTGCCAGACTGAAGGAGAGCAAAGGACTGCGAATGCACTGGTGCTAAGAGGGGAGAACATCCAAAGGTTCCTGAAAGCAAACTCTGCCTTCTAGTAGAAGTACAGAGCAGTTATCATGTTGCTGATGCTGATTCATCCGGTCACCTCAGGTCCTCTGGCAGACTCCCTAATTAGCAAAGCCCACATCATTTACCTATTTTCTTGCTGGGTTTTCTGACGTCCACGGCTGTGACTTGACAATCTGGAGCTGGCTTGCCAAGCGCAGAATAACATTTCAGATTTATAAATGTGGAGGGCTGCACACACCATGCAAGAATTTTCAGGGAGAAGGTGATTCATCGTTATAAATCACAGGTAGAAGACACATAATCATTTGTTATTAAACGAACAGAGAATAAATCAAACACTGAATGTAACTCTAAGAAACACTGCAAAAGTGATGGGGCAGGCAATGGGAAAAACAGGCAATCTGGGAGGAACCGAGGCTCCGTGGGACAAACACTGCGCTGGCTTGCTGGGCTGTGGTTTGACAGTGATAACGATGATGACTAGCTCTGTGTCGACGTGGCGGGGAGAGTTTTCTGTGCTTACATGCCATGACCTGTATTATTGCTTCAAAAGATGCAGCTGATTGGGATCAGGGTGCAAGTCCCAGGGAGCAGTAGCTTATGGGAAGAAGAGGAGGAAGTTCTGTATCTTCTGTTACTAAATCAATCACAATTTATGGAAAGTGAAATTAATAGCAATCTATACCTGGTGCGGGAGTAATGGCTGTGTAAGAGCAAGGGCTGGATCTCCAAAAATATCACCCAGCAGTCGGCTGCCTCCAGCACTCTGTGAGCGACTCCTGCCCTCCAGACAACGCTCCAGTTGAAGCGCATCCTCAGGTGATGCTGGATTACAGGCAGAGTGGTGGGAACGGTGTGTTCTCACGAGGGAGGAGGCACATGGAGATCTGTGCTTATAGAAATGAACTTCTTGATAGTGAACATAAAGAAAAAAGGAGCAATGGATTAGCTTTTCTGCTACCTGCTGAAGCAGTAGAAGAGTTTGCAAAAGGGGCGCATAACTGGGGTCACGGCAGTGTGTTAAAGCAGTAATATCCCTCAACAAGTGCCTCCCATGGCAGCGTAAGGGCTGTGCCAGGCGGTGCACGTCGCTGCGAAGGCGCTGGCCCCATGGGAAGCTGCTCTCTGGAGCAGCTTTTCTGGGCTCTGTGGAACAGCAGCCGGGCAGCAGCAGCTCCACAGCAGAAACAATGCTGATTTTAGTGAAACTTCCTGGAAACCTGTCATGCCAGCAGTGCACTACCTTTTCTTTTCCCCCGCCCCCCTCATCGCTGCTGCCTTGGATGGTTTCTGTCTGATTTCCCAAGTTCCCATCTTTTCCCATCTCAGGCTCATTGATGCCCACAAAGAAATCCTGATTTCATCTCTGCACCGCGCACGTCCTGGCAGAGGTGGAGCATCTGGTCCCTCTTCCTGCTGGACCATGTGTCTCTGCTGCTGTAAACAGGGACTAATCACCACTTGCTAGCTTTGCAGTGGACAGACATGGGTTGTCCAGTGGTAAATTTACACTAGAAGTTACGCTGAATTTTTTCACAGAAGAAGAAAAAAATTAGGTCTGCAGAAAAAAATGCAGTCCTTTCTGATGTGCCACCCAGGTTACACAGATCCTTTCCCTTCCTGGCTTCCCAGGAACCCTGCTGATTTACTTTTTAACTTCATCCTATTCTTCAAAGCGTTATCTTAAAATGTGTTCATTAATGTGAAGTTCAGACTAATGGCAAATATCCATTTTGCTTGCAGCAATGACCATGCTGACAGAGCTCCAGTCCCAGCTCTGTGTATATCCTGTGTGTACCTGTGCCGCCACATGATCTGTAATTAATTAGGGAGTGTTACAACCACTGCCAGAGGATGATGAGCTCCTGTTTTACTGGCTTACTTCTGTGTTAAGCCACTAGGCATAAACGGGGGTTGGACATGTTCCTATCCCATAATAGGGCATACTGCAGGGTCTAATTTATCTGCATAAAGCTGTGATATGGTATGCTACATCAAATCTAAAATCTCATTAATCAGTTACAAATCATTATGACTGAAGCTCATCAGTGGTCTAAAGATCGTTCCAAGCTGCTTGTTGGGTACAAGCGAGGTAGCATAGAGTTATAAGTGCCGAAATCTACGTTTGCATCGTTCTGGTATTGATTACTTGTGCAGAAGGAGTCATTTAGCCAGGCAAGAATCAGATACAAAGACAGAAAGTGGAGGGAGCTGGCAAACTGTCGAGAAGGCAGAAAGATCGACCCCAGAGATGCTGCTCACCCACATCGTAAAGAAGTTGAAGAGAGTTTTGCTGGAGGAACTTCAAAGGCGGCGTCCACGCTGTCCTCTGTGGTGTTCCCAGAGGGGCGAGACCAAGTGTCCTGCGGGCCCACACCACCCAGCTCCGTGCGCCGTGGGTCGGAGGGGCTGTCCTAGCTGGGGGGACCGGAGAGGGACCCCCACGGTTCCTCCCAAGCGCCGTGCCCGGGGAGCACAGCAGCGAAGCGACACAGGGTTCTTCAGGAGAACGGCTGGTGCCTAAGCGGGGGGATTAAGCCTGGGAAAAAAATCACTTTGAGATTAACCACCATTTCTGGGTTGGTTTTTTGCTGCTTTGATTTGTTTTGTTTTGTCTTTTCCCATTTGTGGATCTTCTGAGCCCATTTAAAGGAAGGCAGCAGAATACAGATATAACAAATGACATGCTGTCTTCAGGACAAGATTGCTGCCACCTTAATAGACCCTCAGAGCAAAGGAGTAAATGGAGGAAGATAAATCCAGAAGGTTACACAATGCCTTTAGAAATATTTTTTATTTCTCATATTTATAATGTTTTCTCACAATGCAATGCTAGAAAGCTATTAAATACAAATGTGAAGTTCATAACTTGTTTAAACTTCCAAGAAAATGTTTTCCTTCCAGTCTGATTATAAATGGCCGTGTGCATGGAAAATGTATTTAAATTTAAATAATATTTTCAATCCAACATATAATGCCAGAAATGACATTTTAAAAAGTTACAGTGCAAGAGTCTATGCAAAAATCAGATGCAGAATAATAATAATAATAATAATAATAATAATAATAAAGATAACATTGTAAAGCAGCCACTGCTCAGAAAGAAGAGGCTTCCGTGACCTTTAACGACACCTAAACTTTGGGAAAAAAAGCAGTTTGAGCAGGACATCAAAAAGAACGTTTTATGTTGCCGATGTGGCCCATGTAGCATCTCGCCGTTCGGGCAAAAGGGCAGCGCTTCCTCCTGGGCTCCTCGGGCAGCTGAGCGCCGGTTAACAGGAGCCCTGGCAGGGTGAGCAGCGGCTGGGGGGGAGGCAGAGCTCCTCGCTCAGCGCGTCCAGCCTGGCTCGGCACCGCGGGGTCTCTGGGCGTGCGTGGGCCCACGGGTGCTGTGCTCAGACCGGCGCGGTGGGGCAGGGTGAAGCCCGCGTCCCCTCTGCCGCAGGCTGGAAGGGCTGGTAAGGACGGCAACCCCCTTCGGCTGCAGTTGGTGCTACGAAGGGCCTCGGCACGCGCTGCAGGTCGGCTCCGCCACCGTAAATTTCCCTTCTGCGAAGGAAGATGTGGGCGTCCCTCGCCGAGCACCGCGCTCGCTGCCCCCCTGCAGGTCCTGTCCCCGGGCAGGGAAGCGACAGGAGGTCAGGCTCCCCGACAGCGCCGATGGTACTCGCTCAGCCTGAGAGACCACGCGCTCGGTGCACTGACACGCAGCGCTCTGTCTCCACATCCCTGTAATAGCTTTTCTGAACTTATGTCTGAAACCTCTTTCTCTTTGCAGCAGGACCATAAACGTTTTTAGCTTTGCACATGCCATTACAATCCTATGGCTTGCCTTCTGACGCGTTATTTAAAATATTGACTTAGTTACTGGGTTCAAACCTCAGTCACAGTTGTACAACTTCACTGTAATTCTCTTCTCCTCCTTTTTCCATCTATCTTTCTATAGTGGTGTTCAATTTTCAGTTGCAAAGGTTATGAGCGCAACCACAGTATGGGTGTCATACAAAATAAAGCAATAACAGCACTTTCTACGCTGCACCGTATAGTTTCTCATGGCACATTTGTCACCGCAGTGCCAGAGTGCTTTCCAGAAATGCACCAAGCAATGCAACGAGCGTGTCTTACATGGCACTAGGACTTTCACTCTTCCTCCGAGACAGACGGGCACAGAGGAGGGGAAGGAAAGCAACAGTAAGCTCCAATATAGCTTTACATTAATTTTGACAGCATTAAGAGTAATGCTGCCTCCTCTCATTTGTTAGATGGTGGGAGCATTTCCAGTCACTGGGACTGAAGCCACATCTCACTATGTGCTGTAAAAGGTATTATTATTTGTGGTCATGTTAGAAAAATGTTCTTCTGCTTATTTTACCAGAACTGCGCTCATAAGTCATGAGTGTACGTGTCATTATCTACCCACCAGCTGCTGTCCTCACTCATCCCTCAGGCAAAATTCAATCACAGCTTCTCATGAATAAAGGATTTGGGGTCTGCTCAGTGTCAGTGTGGTTGCAGGATCCAATTAAGCGGGATGGTGGTGCTGATGTGCTCCACTCCAGTAGATTGACTGACCAGTTAAACAGCATTCATGTCCTCTCTCTGTCAGGAGAGCAGCACAGAGCAGCTGGACATTAGCAATAAGATGCTAGCAACGATCTTCCACTTTGGCATCAGCCCACAAGTAACTTTAATAAATTACGTAAAAATTATGTTTTGACCTCAAAATTGAGGATTCAGAATATTTGGCAAAATTATCCGAATCCAAACTTAAAGTTTTGTTCTACCTGTAAGAAATGTATTTAATTTTCCATTCAATAAAAGCACAGTGTCAGGTTCAAATTCAGATTCAGGCATCTCTGAAAAATTAGTGAGTGTATTTCTAGAAGCCTCCTATCCACATCATGTCTTCTCATTGCTTGACCTAGAATGAAAACATCCAGCCCCAGAGAACTGCCCTGACCTGGAGGTCAGGAGATGTTACTTCATGAGCCTGTCTCGAGTCTCCTAGATTTACTTCATCTCGCATGGACTGAAGAAACATTCACTGAGCCAGAGAGCTCATGAGATCTTGGGAGACAGGATCAGGTCTTCCCTGTCCCAGACCACCTCTGTGGTGGCGGCTGTGGCACCTGCCTTGTATGTGCAGCCGGGGACTGCGAGCTGTGACCTAAATGAGCTGAAGACCATGAGATGCTCTGATACTTCTGTTCTGGAAGTCAGAGAAAGAAACTTTACTGTGAAAGTGCACTGGAGATGCAAAACATTAGAGCTATTACAGTGGGTCAAAAAGACGGTCCATCTGTCCAAGACCCCTATTTCCAGGAGTCCATATGTACAGTGAACTTTCTCTTGCAGCTTGTGGCCCTGTGACCAAGAGCCTCCTTGGCCAGATGTTCCTCCCAGAGCTTTCGAATCCTCAAAGGTCCCCTTCCCCTTACCTTGGTGTGTGGAGGCAGGAGTTACGAGAACATGGATTTTACCTTGGAAAGAATACGGAGAAGCAGTACAACAACAGCAGGTCTGGGCTGGGGGCAGCAGCCGTGTGGGGGCAAACTGGTGGACGTTCATTCCTGCCATCAGTTATTAGATAGACGTAAGATTTGTCCCTTGCTTTTTTCATTTGCTACATCTTCACTCTGACATTGTTTTAATTAGCATATCAGAACTGAAGGAAACCTAAAAGAGGGAGCTTCCACAGACAACGGTGTTTAGAGCGGATGCTGAAACAGCTCTTACCGTTTATTTGGAGTTGGTGGTGAACCTCCTGTCTCCACCTGCTTGCAAAACTTCAGGACTGGACACAACCGAGCAGGTGAGAGTAACAGAGTGGGAAATGTGCACGCTGTCCAGACAGGGCTGTATCTAAGAGACTGTAAAAATAAAGTGGAAGTCCTGGTCTCAGCATTGCAACTGTAAATCCGAAGCACCGTAGCACTATGCTGCATTCTCAGGAAACAGCTTCTGGGTCGGTCCTGGGATTTATTTTCCTGAGCAGCCAGATTTGCCTGATCACTGCAAATAAGATTAGGAGTTGTCTGGCTTGTCTTTCCACTGTGTTGCATGCATACATCCATGGGCAATGCAAGGACAGAGAAGCCAGCGGCCTCTCATGGGAGCAGAGGTTTCTGCCAGAAGCCTGTCTCCGCTATAGAGATTTTTTTTGTGGCCCATTCATCTTCTCTCTGCAAAGACAGAGTGCTCTGTACAAACAGAATATGTAAATCAGGGGGTTTAACCAATAAATAAAGAGGCTTATCATAACCTTCTGGTCTAGCGTGTAACGAAAGTTTTTTGCCAAAAGCCCCAAAGTACTCACGATTTTACCATAATGCTCTCACCCTCTAAACACTGGGAGCTGTGGCGGTTTGCTTATTGCTCACTACTTGGCAGTTACTCATCACCCACCGATCCTCTTAGCTAGCTAACGCCAGCGACTGTTCCTCCCTTTTGCCCACAGATCGGTGTTATCAGCATTGTTTTCATCACAAATCTAAAGCACAGTGCAAAAGGACCCGTTACGAAGAAAATTAGCTCCATCCCAGACAGAGCCAGCATGAGTTTCTAATCCATATCAAGTTCCAGTTCCTCTCCTAATGACTGCATCACTTCAACGAGTTACTTCATGTAAAAGAACCAGAGGAATTAGAAGTAGAAAGATGTATTAGGTCATGCAATACATCTCCTTGCCAATGCGAAATCTGTTGCCTGGAGTCCATTTCCTAGAAACTTTTTAAATAGACTCAGATTAAATGAATTTTTAGACATACGCTCATTGAATAGTTGCTCAGAGCTCAACATGTGAGTCACAGCTGTATTATAACAGTCAAATAGGAATAATGTTAATGCAGAGGTCCATATTTCTTCCTAGTTACTTGGCAAATCTTTTCTGGATTTAAGCAATTTCCAAGTAGCTTTGAGACCAAAATGCGATGTAATTCCTGAATCTGCACTCAGTGAATCAGGAGCCATTAAAGATGTGGTAGAGTCTTACTTCATTATGCATCAATGTTAAATTGTATCTCATGTTCTCATTTTTCTTCAGAAATACAATTTCAATATGGATTACTTGTAAAATAGAATGCGTATGTAATTTTAAACATGGCTGGGAGAAGTTCCGTTCACAGTGGAATGGAGCAGAGGATTCTCAATTCAGTGGGAACACAAAGCTGGCGTAAACAGTCAATTTAACTCCTATTCAAGTTTACCGTATTCTCACACAATACACCACTTTCCCTGAAATTGGAAAGAACTGATAGTTCAATTTTCTTCCTGGAACACTCATCATGCAAGATGAATAGAAAATGTAATAATGCTTTAAACTTCATTTACTTTTACCCACTTGTTTTGACTAGAAAGATTTTTATCATAAAAATCAGGTAACCTGCAGCACCTAAAACAATAGGAGCCTGGATAAAACATGATGCTCTTTGTTAATATTCCTGCATTAATTTGTGAATCATAAGATTTTTACATCTGATAAGTGTCTACATATCAAGATTATTAGTCTCTTAATAGACAAATTGGCTAGGTAGAGAAGCAGTCAACAAGGGCTTTTTTCCTTTTCTTTCTTTCAAAAGTGGCGTATGACAGAATGACTAGACTAAGATATAAATTAATAGTAATTGCAAAATTTTAAATTCTAATTGTCTAGTAATTGGATTAAAATGTTTAAAAAAAACATGTCAGGCAATCATCAGTGGAAAATGCTGTGGAACCTGTGATGTACTTCATGTCCGTAGAGCACAGGATACAGACGGGAAGCTATTCCGCACGTCAGCGTGCTCAGGAAACAGCGTTTCGCTGGTTCCCCCCGACATTTGACATCAATGTCGTAAGCGGCATCTCTAGCCTGGGGTTACATGTTTCATTTGAAAGTCTCAGTTTTGGCCCTTATTTAACAGACCCTTATGAGGTTTTAAACGCAGAAAATCCAAGCTTGGAGGCCACCAGAGTGGGCCGGGGGGGGGGGGTCTAGAGCTCCGGGGGCTGCCAACAGGAGAGGTCACCAACAAATCGACCCAATAATGGGCCTGAACTGCAGCACCCGAACATAAGAGCACTAACACAGCAGACCTCTTAATGCGACAGCCCTTTCTTGGAGTTTGAGGAACGTTTATGTCCTTGGGCGTTTTTGCTTATTTAACTCCTGAGGAATATTGTGCCAGTAAGCTGTGGTGCTCAGAAGGCAACTTCTTCCTTCCTCTCCTGCCAGCTTTTGTCAGGATCGGCTGTAGTTAAAGCATCAAACCGGACTGGACATAATTCACTGGAGATTTCAATGAAGATGCCTATTAGGTAGTTTTACTTTGGTAAATATATGTCTTAGTAATAACAGCCCATCATCAGCCATTTTCATGTTTCTGATAGTAAATCTCCGAATATTTTACAAAGTGAGCCGAAGTTGAGTTCATTCTTGCCTGTTTCTTTTCTGGTGCCAAAGAATGTGCTTGCAAACGCGATTTCTGTTCTGCCCGTGTACAAGCTGCAGACAATGCTGCTGGTGCTGCATCTTTCTACATCGCATTATCAAACAGGCATTTGTAACACCTATAGACTCTCAAGTGCCGCACTGGGGTTTCCAAGTATTACTCTACTTACTGATGGCATTACTACTTCCAATGTCTTTTTAATTATCTCTTTTGTTCTCACAGATTTTTCTCTTGTTCAGAATCTTGTTTTTCTCTTTAATTATTTTTCCATTATTGACACTGGAAGAAAACATCCGCTGTTCTTTAAAGCACATCCTTTGCCCTAGGACTATATTGCATCTTGTGCTTCTCTATGTCCTTCAAGTTTTCTTTCCCTACAACGTCCATTTGGGTCCTTTAAAACTTAAAACACTGAGCTTTTTCCTTTTCAGGAGTGTCTCTCTTGTTCTTGTCACTTTTCCGACATAATCGCTTCTTAGAGTATTTTGTGGGAAAGTTGTTTCTGCCATTAGCATTATCTATACTTTCAGCTTCCACATGAAGTGTTGCACGTCTCTTTTTTCCCCAAATATTGAGTCAGCACTATATTGATAGAAATGGAAAACACTCACCATACTAAATGAAACCACCAAAACTCCTTCTCTTGCTCCTTTCTTGGTGGCCAGCTGGAGGACTCCTGGGAGGTGTAATGGGGCAGTGGCTTGTGCACCTCTGCAGGCAGGGGTTACTTTAGCACCTGGGCAGGGTAGGTAAGGTTTGGGGTCACAGGGACAGCCCAGAGACGCACCACTTGATGGTACCGGGAAAAAGAGCCTTTATTCACCTCCTCAGCAGGGGCAGCAGAGGCTGACCCACGAGGGCACTAAGACTGCTTCAGTCAGAAGCTGATGATAAAATCATTGCAAATCTTCCCTTTCTCCAATTTCTGTTTGCCATTCACAGCTGTTAATTTAATGGATAAAACCTTGTAGATGACGAGTCCATCCACCCTGAGATTATAGCCCACATGCCACATGAGCAGACTCCAGCTGTGTGCTCAGAGGCTCACTGAGATCCTGGTGAACCACCGCGAGCCACAGCATGGCGCGGACGAACATTGCTCCTCTGGGAGGGGAGTAGACATGGACAGGCTGGAGAGTTGGGCAGAGAGGAACCCAACGAAATTCAACAAGGGCAAGTGTAGGGTCCTGCACCCAGGGAAGAACAACCCCAGCACCAGGACAGGTTGGGGGTGACCTGCTGGGAAGCAGCGCTGTGGAGAAGGACCTGGGAGTTCTGGTGGACAAGCAGCTCTCCATGACCAGCAGTGTGCCCTCGTGGCCAAGAAGGTCAATGGTACCTGGGGTGCATTGAGAAGAGCATGGCCAGCAGGTCAAGGGAGGTTCTCCTCCCCCTCTGCTCTGCCCTGCTGAGGCCACATCTGGAGTTCTGTGTCCAGTGCTGGGCTCCCCAGTTCCAGACAGACAGGGAACTACTGGGGAGAGTCCAGGGGAGGGCTGTGAGGATGAGGAGGGGCCTGGAGCATCTCTGGTATGAGGAAAGGCTGAGAGAGCTGGGGCTGGTTAGCCTGGAGAAGAGAAGACTGAGAGGGGATCTCATCAACACTTATCAATATCTAAAGGGCGGATATCAAGAGGAAGGGGCCAGACTCTTCTCAGTGGTGCCCAGTGACAGGACAAGGGGCAACGGGCACAAACTGGAACACAGGCAGTTCCACCTGAACATGAGGAAAAATTTCTTCCCTCTGCGGGTGACCGAGCCCTGGGACAGGCTGCCCAGAGAGGTTGTGGAGTCTCCTTCTCTGGGGAGATTCCAAATCCACCTGGACGTGATCCTGTGTGACCTGCTCTGGGTGATCCTGCTTTGGCAGGGGGTTGGACCAGATGGTCTCAGAGGTCCCTTCCCACCCCCACCAGTCTGTGAATCTGCGTGATTTGCATAGTTATTTATTTGCAGCTCTGGGGAAGAAGGCAGTGTTGTTAAACACAGGTACAGGGTGAGCAATTTTTAGACCCAATTATGAAAGTGAACCAAGTGGAGCCCTGCTGCACCACTGAAGTCCTTCCAAATTGTTTATCCTTTTCCAGCTTCTTATTTTCAGTTGGTGACTAATAAAGGATGGAATGTACGTACCACTTCTTCGTCTGTAACATTGAGGAACATCTCCTGAAGCACAACCTTTAGGAATCTTTCAGGTCAGTTATTTCAGTTCACTCTGTCAGAGAGACTATTCCAAGAAATAATCAAATTTCATGCACAAATGAGTTTCCAGTACAAAACTTTTCCAGAAGCCCAGCTGTCAGAAACTCTGATAGTTACAAACCTTCATCTATAACCATCACATGTGTTCACAGCTGGTTTACACTCTTTCTTCTAGTGCCAAAATTAGCCTCAATGACCACATTTCTATCACATGAAATTGTAAAGCAACTTTTAGTACATTTAGAGTATTTATTTAAAAAAAAACAACCAAACAAAAAACAACAAAAAAAAAACCCCAAAAGCCCCAACCAAGGATATTAGTGTGGAAGCAGAGTTTTCAGTCTTAGACTCTGCTTTTCTTTCCTGTTAAAATTGCCTTCAGACTCCTGTGCTCTCCAGAGAGCACCTGGAGCCCCGACTCCTGGTCACCCCTTTTTTGTTTGCAGAGGCACAGCTGACCCTGGCAGGTCTGGGGGTGAGCGGGGGTAATGGGGCTGCTGACTGGGTGAGCTGGCACTGACCCCTTTAACAGCTTCTCGTTGCGAGAGAGTGTGCTTTAGAAAACTGCAGCACTGCCTACGTGTCAAGTCCTCCAGTGGTTTTCAATTCACGACCTTTCTATTTCGGTGCAAGCAACTGTATTCTGTAATGAAAATCTTGCAGATAAAACTAATATGGTGTACAAGGTGAGATGAGTTTGGGGCTGCGGGGGTTTTAAAGCACGCGTTGCGGTCCGTATGGCGCATGCAACCCACTGCTGTTCTCACGTGCCGGTGGCTGGCAGAAGCTGAGGCCAGCACTGCACGCTGAGGAGCGGGCTCAGAGCACGGCTGTGCACCGCGTGCTGCGCACCTTCGGAGGTGCTGAGCATATGGTGCTACTGCAGTTACAGAAAAACTTTCCCTGGGCATCTCCTCTGGACTGCAACGTGGTACGATGTTTATATGGGAGGTTTGGGGATAAAAGGCCCCAATTAGCAACTCATGAAGAACGGTACCTTTGTGTAAATCAGTAATATAAGTAAAAACTTGCAGATTGGTCCAGACTTTTTTTTTTTTCTCTTTTAAAACATACCCTTTTGCTATCAGTCTAATTATTTAATCTGTAACTCTCCAAGGGGTTGAAGCAGTAAGCACACAAAACAAATCTGAAGTCCGTGCTGCATCTCTTCACCACATGGAACATGGTATCTGTGAAGCAGCACGAGCAGAACTGGTGTATTGGACCAATTTTCTGCTGGAGGAACCAACTGTCACCTTTTAACAACCCCTATTCACAAGTGAATTAGGCTTTTCCGTTTGTTTGTTCACTTTTTATGTTTTCTATTATTCAGTGGTTAATGGATCAGCAAGTTTGGGAGGATGCCCTTCATTTCTGTTAATTGTGCTTACACACAATATGCAGTTGAGTCTGGCAGTAAACACATACCAGCCTTACATTTAATTCCTGGATGGATATTGTAAATGTCGCCCTAAATCCTCTGTACAATTTGCTACCAACTGCATCCGTACCAGCTGGTATAAGCAGAGCCGATGTGGGGACAGCTCCTCTGGTACAGAACCAACCCATTTATTTCCTTGCAATTCCAGCAGATGCAACTGCATTTTATAGGAACCCCTTGAGAACATTAATTGGGCTTTCCCGGGCTTCCTAAATGAACACTACAGCCTGCACAATTACAGTCCATAGTGCTCAGTACCAGGACAAACATACCTCAGAGCGTGTCTGGCTCCTAACCTGTGCCTGAAGAAAAGCAAGTGCTAGTCAGGTGCTTTGCTCTGCACTGATTCATCGCCATCAGTACGGGCAAAAAGAGAGTTAGGGACAAAACCGCTCATCTGCCTCCCGCTGCTCTCGCATGGAACGATGCTGCAGGGATGGTCCGTCCTGCGGCTTTCCAGCAGCAGTTAGCTCTTCCTTCCCAAGGATCCCAGAAACACATCCCTTCTTGGTACGGCGTTTGGGTGGGATGGCCGTTGCACAGCGTAACGGACTTGCCCTGCTGATCACCGTGCTTTTGTGACGCAGGGAGCTAACGCCTCCTGTCACCGGGCCACTTTTAGGACTGCACAGTTCCTCATCATTTCCTGTCAGAATTACTTCGGAAGCCTTCTCAAAACTGCAAGGGGGGAATGTCCTTAATATTTAGAGAAGGACAAGGGCATTAAGAGTGGGAACCAGTTGCTCGCAGGGTAGCAAGCTTGTTCCCTGTAAGTCTACGGGACCTTGGGTGTGAAGAGGGCACCCATCCTGGGTCAAAGGAACTGCATCCTAGCGGACAGCTGGTAGACGTTGCCTGGTGCCAGATGAAAACTCCCTGCCATTTTGGAAAGACTGTAAATTCTGGACCAGAGACTCCAAGTCTGAACTTCTTCATCGTAAGCCGTCTGATAGATACAGCTGTCATCCTCTGAACATAATTGAGCAAAACAGGGAACAGGGACTATATCACTCGTATCTATGAGACAAAACAAGAGCAAAGAGTAGAAAATGAGCAAAAGGAATATAAGGATTGGGATCTTCTCACTTTATGGTCCTGAACCAAGAGCTGTCAGGACCTCGAGCACCCCACGTTTGGCTGCCCGTGCTCGAAGGCCAGCACCGACGTGGTGCAGCTGCAACCTGAGATGATGCTGCTGGGAAAGAGCTGGGTGAGAAAGAGCCTTAAATCACTCCAGCTCTCTCCTACCATGGATTTGCTTTCCTGTGTTTCCTCACCCCTTCCACATTTTTATCTCTCTGGCCCCGGGTTTATACCGTGGCGTGCAGGGAAGCCTTTGCTGCAATCGTCACCACCAGCACTTTGAGAAACTGGGGGAAAATGGATGGTGAAACCCTGAGGAAGACACTATTGATGGTAAGACTCATTCTAGGCACTGGAATAGCCGGCTCTGTCGTTAAGGCGGCCTCGTGTTTTCTGTTAACAGCACCTCTTCAGCTGACAAAAACCGGGCAAACTCTGCTCTTCTGCCCTGCAATTTTCATCGCTTCTGTTCGCCCCCCGTTGACTCCTGGCCCTGCACATTTTAATAGCGTTAATGCTTCGGAGTTTCAGAGTATGAATTAACATTTTGGAGTCCTGGAGTCAGAGGCACATTTCTGCCCCTGAAAGGGAGTTATACGGAGAAAATAGAGGATGACTAAGTAATTGTTAAAACTGAAATTGATTAAAAGTCTGACATAAATAAATTTTGAATGAGACCCACAGAAACAGTATAAAGGAGAGGGGATTAACAGAGAACTACAAACCTGACATTTCCTAATTTCTTGGTGTCCGACATGTCACTTCTGGTTCGTTCCTGTGGGTTTACTTTATTCTTCATCACCTTTCCCATTGCCACATGGAGAGCTGTTTACACCAGCAGATCCTTGTGCCCTCCCGACCTCTCTTCCATAGCTGCTGATGGGATTTTGAGTGAGAGACACTCATTTCCAGAGATCATAATCCAGTAAAAAATAGCAGACTATTGCAGGTTTCTTAATTGTCTCATTTTCAATTATTTCATTGCGTTATTTTTCCATAGACACATAAGGATAAAAAGAATGACGTTCCTAAGTGGTAACGATACACTTCTAAAGTAGCTTAAAAGTTTTCCCCATTTTTAGGGGAAAGGGCAGTGCAGGAGCAGCATACACATTATAAATCATTCGGGGGTTAAAAACCAGGTAGGAACTGAGAGTGGTTTTATTTAATAAAACAACAAAAAAAAGAGAGTTAAAGAAAATAAACATCTGGGCCCTACAAGCATGGCACTGACTGCTGATCTCCTGCCCTGCCTCGCAGCACGACGTGCACCACCCAGGAGGAGGTCGCCCTGTGCTTCCCCACCCGTGGGACAGCCACTGCTACCTGCTTGGAGCATCCTGCCCAAGGGGTGCCAACTCAGGTTCTCGCTGCCGGCCATAACTTGATCCCTGAGTTACCGAACTGTTGGGGGGAGGAGAGAAGGGGGGCTGGTGCTAAACAGCACGGAAAGGGCTGCAAGCCCTGGCATGATGCAATGGCTTAATTACATTTTTTTTCTTAAAAAGGAAAATGCATTGTAGAAATACCCCCACCTTAGACTTATCACCTTGATATTGCGATGACCATTTTTCCACCTTTGAAGAACTCACAGTCCTTTTAGCTGCATCATCACAAGCAAACAACATATTAAACCAAAGAGATCTTTGTTCCCTGGTACCTCACAGTGGGGGTAACTGATGGAGAACCTCTCAGTGGAAACACGCGCTTTCTCCCAAAGATGTTATCAGTCATTATTCTTTATTTTCACATGAGTTATAATGTGCTCTGGGCTCTCTGGTCTGTTGTATATACAACTCTGAATAAAAACAATTTAAAATCACGGAAACCTGAGAGAGTGTCTCAGCTACCGAAGAAAGTAGAGGACTCCGGATAAAAGGTATGCTGAAGACCACACTGCTGGTATTAAGTCTGTCATGCTCGTATCTCTTTTGGTAAAAATCTCTGTGTAAATGCTGCTCTGCTACAGCGCTACCAGAATGAACCTCGTTCACCACAGCAGAAGGTCTGTGCAGTCAAGGATGGGAGGAGAGCACAGGCTGATCATGAATGCGAGACAGACGCTTTGCTGGGCCTATCTTTTCAAGTGACCAAATCCTTATACTATCTGATGCCAGGAAAAAAAAAAAAAAAAAGTGCCTCTGGTGCATTGTTTTTGCTGCTTCATCATTTATTTTCTGTGCTACAACAGAAGCACTTCTCCCTTCCTAAAGAACAGCTGTTGCAGTAAGGATTGCTCATGTATAAGATGTTGTAACATGGTGCTTACCACTCACTTCTTGTCTACCTGTCACCTGACACAAATTTATCCTCTTTCTTTATCGTATATAGGAAATCTGTAGCTCTAATTCTTTCTCATATGCTTGTTTTTCTCAGCTGTGACAGTTCTTCATCTGTTTTTGTGGGGTTTTTTTACTTGAACTTCATAAGCTACTAAATTGGCACATTCTTGTATTGTGATTTAATTCCCCATGTCAGGGCTGTCACCTTTATAAATATTTCTAATAAGTTTTATGGATCAGTGCGTCGGCAGATTACTAGGAAGAAGAAGAGTAAATTGTGTCTTAGGATAAATTGTTGAACAGTATTGTAACCGTTAGGGGTAAAATCGGTTATGACCATAAACTTGCGTCGCAGTACCATCTGGAGGTTGCCCAGGGGATGGTGCGTTACGTTAGGTGCTGTATAAACACAAACCATGATGGGCTATTTAAAAATGCGATGGAGTAAATTAAGTAAGAGGCTGGAACTGGGAAAAGGGTACAGAAATACTGGGGGAGGAAGGGAGACGCAATAGAAAAAGCACATCCTAAAGGGCACCAGGCAGAGTTAAGGAAAACTTGTCATACGAACCAGTAGATGTTTTAGGCAGAGACAGAGTGGGAATTGGTGGTGGAGAAGAGGAGAAGACAGAAAAGGATGGCAGGAAAGCGAAGGCATGGGACAGAGTGGGAGGCAGTGGACTGGCTGGGAAGCGTACAGACTCCATGGGAAGTCTCGTTGGACATCAGCAGCCCCAGTTACCTGGGCTGCCAAGTGTGCTCCTGCAGCTCCTGCCAGAAGATGGGTTTGGAGAGGAGAAGCTCTCTCTGGGGAAGGGAAATGCTGTGGTGGCACCCAGAACCAGCGCGGTGGGGACCCTGCCCCGGGTGCTGGGATCGGGATGTCAGAGACGCATCCTGGGAAGGGCATGGCCCCAGCAGCCGCGGGGTGTAGACGAGGACATGCACGACATGCACGAGGACAGCTTTGCACCACCTCCCTGAACCTTCAGCAGGCCCTGCTGCATACCGGGAAGTAAATAAACCAACAAACCCATAGCACAGTGGGTCTGGAGGAACGGTGTATCCCAGCAGACGAACGTCCATACCGGAGAGTTTTCTTTGCTGATTGGCAGCTTTCACTGGGCACCAGCGATTCGGCTGAGCTGTTTGTTCTGATAATGTCTCTAAAAGTGAAAATGTTCTTGGAAATGGTAAATAAAACTTCATTATCATGACAGATAATGTGTTAAAGTGTAACAGCGTTTTTTTTATTAGATTCGTAGATGGTAAAATGAGGGTCATCCATCCAACTCTGCTTTGATAGGTACTGGGCCCTACGCCGGCTCCATTTTAGCACGCTGGTGCAGCAATGATGAAAGCTGATTGAGATTTGGATGAGCTGAGCATGTTTCAGTTTTTATGAAGCCTTACCAGCTGAGTTTACATTGACTGCACACAGAGCAGCACTCAAACTCTAAATGCACAGCAGACCCAGGAGACAGACAAATGGATAGATGGATCCTGACCTGATAGACCTCGTCGGGGAGCAGAGCGGATGGGCAAAGAACGCTGCTTGAGAAGGCAGCTGAATGGAAAAAAAAAATCCGATTTCCATACCACTGGCAGCACAGTTGCCTACTTGCAAGAAGGATCTTTCAGATAAGATCAGGAAAATGCCCTTCGGGACAGGGATGGGGGTCCCAGGGGAGATGGGTCAGGGCCAGCAATGTCCTTTGGTGCCTTCAGACCCCCAATACCTCTTTCCTGTCGCATATTTTAGGTGCGTAAATGTCAGCCTACAGAATCACATTCCCTTGATGGGGTTCAGTGTGTTATAAATCTTTCTTCACGCAGAGGAACATCGTGAAGAGAAGTGGAGAGTGTCCAGCCCGGGGGTTAGGATGTGTGCTGGCACCCCGCACGCTGCTGCGGGCCAAGCGGCACTTGGGAGCCCCGCTCCTCTGCAGATGCTCGTGACGCCAAACAAAAAGCGAAGGACGTTGATCCAAATTCTTTGTTACTAAAATATTGTAAAAACTTAGTATCTGAAACGGCATTTGAGATTTTTTTATATCTTAGGTATTTACTGCTCATGGAAGGAGCTGCCAGTTGGTTAATTATGTGGATATTCCTAATTATGTCTGAGGAGAATACCAAGAACAATTGAAATAAAATTACTGTAATTTTAAATAATAAAAAAAAATTTCCATGTTTGAAATGATTAAAAGGCCGCATGTAAATATCATCATGTTTTGATTCATTTGCCCATGAAATTTTAGTTAAATTATTTTCTCTAGCAGGAGATGTTAATAACAACACCAGGAAATTGAACATCAAGGTTTAACTCGGAGGCAATAAATCAACACATAAAAAAGGTTAAGGGTTGTACATTATGAAAACATTTCCGAAGATAATTACAAGTTAGAGGCATGTGTTGATTGAGTGGGAAATCTTATCATATAGACAAGGTTGGATTCACAATGGAGATAATCAGGTAAAGTACTACTCAATGATTTTAAAAAGAAAAAGTCTGTTGAATACCCAAAATAATTACCACAGTGTGTCTGCAGAGTGGTACAATATACCCAGAGTTAACCAACAAATCTTCCTCCAAATCGAGCCTATGTGCAAAAGCAGCCCATGACGGGAATGCATCAAGCTGTCACTCACCACCACCTTCTGCTTCAGGACGCTCTGTGCCAAGATCTGCAGCGCTCGGGCTGAAATTGGAGAACGATGTGTAGTGCTTCACATAAATCTGGATGTACCAGCCCAGGCTCTGGCTCCATATGCCCATTTGCAATGAAATCATTGAGCCAAGGACATGCCTGGGAGGACAGAGCTCAACCCTTGAAGTTTTGGAATATTTTTTTCCAGCGGGAAGAATCTGATTGCAGCTATAAACCTGCTGTTTATGGCTGCATATTGCCAGTGTTAAACACGCAAGACCCAGAGATAAGAAAACGTGACAGAAGAGTGAATCATTTGAAGAAAACCCAGCATCTTTCTCTCCTGATTTCAAGGCTGCATTGCAGAGAGATGAAATCAGCACTGGAGAACCCAGACCTTCTAATGATGCACACAAAATGGGATGTAAGCTAATCCATTACAGCCTACCCCCTACTAGCAGAATTTGCATCAGCCTGAAGCAGGTATAATTTGGTTATCACTTAGTCTAAAGCAGTTGGCCAAATTCAAACACAGTTGTTACCAGCAGGTACACTTTAATTTTGCAATGTGCAAACCGCTTTAATGACTTTCCCCTTCTCTCTGTTTTGTCCGACTTCCAGGAACAAGAATTTCCACTGCCTGGGTGGCTCTGCCTCGCCAGGTACTCGGGTTTCAGTCCCGAGAAAGGAAACAGAAAACTCTCGTGTCCAACAGAAAACACGCTTTCAAGATATTTACATCTTTGAAGAACTTAAACGTTCTCCCTCAGAGCTCCAGACCTGTGCCAGGTTGCCAGAGGGGCTGATGGAGATGAGGACCACCTGCCGCCCAGCGCCGGGTCCCCGTGTCCCGGGGCCTCAGTACCTCGCACGGCAGAAGGGTCAGTGTCAGAAACGGGGAGCAAGGCAGCACCCCGCTCCGCAGCTCGGTGGGGACGATGCCCGCTCGGGAGGAAGAAGCGCTGCCCCAGGACCGCCCGATGCGGAGGGAAGCACACCGCCGCGGGGCGGGGCGGAGAGGCGCAAAGGCAGGGCTCGCCCGTGAGAGCCGGGGGGGCGACTCCCGCCCAGAGCCCCAGCCCCGCACCCCCGGCGACACGACCCAGCCCCCGGCACGCCCGGGGAAGCAGGAGCCTGCAAGGCTGCGGGCCCCAGCCCCTCGGACCTCTGCCCGTCCGCGGGTCCCGGCTGCGGGCTGGGGGCTGCTGGGGGCTGGGGGCAGTTGGGGCTGGGGGCTGCGGGGGCAGTTGGGGGCTGGGGGCGGCTGCGGGCTGGGGGCTGCTGGGGGCTGGGGGCACTTGGGGGCTGGGGGCGGCTGCGGGCGGCTGCGGGCTGGGGGCGGCTGGGGGCAGCTGGGGCTGGGGGCTGCGGGCCGGGGGCTGGGGGAAGCGCGGGGAGCGGACAGCGGGCCGGGTTGGGGGGCGCAGGGTGAGCTGCTTCCGAGTCATCCGCAGCCAAGCCCTGGGGAAAACAAGGTTTTCTTCTTCCTTGCTGCGACGTGTGGCAGCAAGTTATTTATTTATTTTTAAACTCTGCTCCTTGTACTACTCTTTAATCCTGTTAGATCTTGCTTAATACTTGTCTGTCTTAACTGCTGACGTCATCATTCTGACATGATTAGGAATAAAAGTGATCTTTTGGGTCATTTTCCTAAACTTCAGATGGTAATAAAGTCCTTATGAAAGACAACTTTCAGGAAGTAATGTTTGGCCACATTTAAAAGACAACTAAGTGCTGGCAAGCCATTCCAGTCATCTCATTAAGTCTGAATAAATATGAGAATTTAATATTAATTTCATTTTCATATATCCAAATTAGAAGGCAGCAGAGAAGAAAACAACATAATCTGATTAAACAAATTAGAATCACGCTGCTAAAATTGCCCTTCAGTATTTATTTATTTTTAACTGCAGTAGCTTAAAAAAAATCTGAAAAACAAACTCCCCCAAATGTTACCTAACATCTAATTACCAGCCGCTCCTCCCCAGGAAGCACCCAGCTGTCAGGGCATTGAGAAGCTGGAAAGCAGATATTCCAGCCTAGGTTTCCAAACCTGCATTTGATTTTTTACTGTAATTCTGTTCCAGACCCAGGTTGAAGCAGTGAAAGTCGGGCTGAAGACTGACGTCTGATCTCCTCGACATCCACTGTCCTGCCACGAAACGGTTGCTGCACCACGCCAGGACATCAAGCGAGGAGCTGCCTTGCTGTGAGCTGTACCCAGCGTCCCTTTGCGTCCGAAACGACCGTGCCTGCTCACGCCAGGCACCACGCATTTCAAGCCACTGCCCGTGGTCCTTTAGCCCCTACGAAGCCATCTCCTCCATGGCCATCCCCCAGACCTCTGGAAGGCACCCAGGCCCCGGGCTGCAGGCAGCCAGACAGCAAACTGGGAGATGGTCCCATGGGATTGACGTCAGCAGCTTATTAGGGAGCTTGTTACCAGTGGGGCACGTCTGCTGTTAGCTGTGTCTGAAGTCTGCCCGCCTGGACGTGGCGAGGGTGAACCAGCAGTGACTTCCTTGCACGTATCCCTGTGCAAAATCTGCGCCAGGGCACCTAATTAACTGCTGCAACGAACAGACTTTCAGAGTGAAATTAGGAAAATATCCCACTTCAGTACGTACAGTTCATTCTTTTTTCGGTCTTTTCAATAAAAGGACTCCAGGTGCCTGTGAAGTCAGTGCCCACAGAGCAGTCCCCTGACCCTACAGCTGCAATCCCACCCATGTACCCCAGGATGGGTCCTTGCAGATGCTGCCTGTGGCATCAAGGATGTCCTCAGCCTCTCTTCTATCAGCTGCGGGAGCAAAATCAAAGTACCAACTCTGAGTTCACCATCATTTGATCCAGCATTATTTCCAGAATAAGGTAGGCTGGAAGGAGCCTGGGACCGGTCCCAGTCCCGAGGAGACCTCCCTCCTGCCAGCCCGCATCTGGGCTCCGGGCAAAACCATCAGCTCCCGGAGAAACCCAGAGAGAGCCGAGGACAGCGGTGACTCAGGTACCTGAGATAATGAAGCCGTGGTCACCACTGCAACAAGCCAGGGCCACGTTCTCTGGCTACGCCCTGGGACTGCGGGCAGCACGTTGTGTCACCCGCTCCACGCTGCACGGACCGACCGCGCGATGCAGCACGGCGTGGGCGGCACCCGGGGCTGCACGAGCCCCACTCCCCCCTCTCGTCCGAGACACGCGTCAGCGTGTCAGTGCTCAGCTTCAGCGCAGATCAGTCCGTGCTCGGGACGGAGCTGAGAGGAGACGGCGCGGTGGAAGGGAGGGCACTCTGTTAAAGTCACTGGGGCACAGATGGGCTTTACCAGGGCTGAGGGATGAGGATGGGAACTGCGTCAGCTTCCAGCATCTCCACAGCCTCTGCACGGGCACGTTGAGTCTCTTTGCGCTGTAATGCAACAATAAATGGTAAAATTGTTGGCACTGCAGTTACAGCAAGGGATAAAGTCTCCAGTCCATTAAAGCATACCTGCTTAATGGAAGAGGGGAGCGCACGCTTCTGTTTCCCCGTCTTGAGCAGCGCTCCTGTGATTGATTTATTTAGCTCTGTTCACATGGACGTCTCTGGCCTTTCCCTGGAGAGACTCACGCCTCCGCTGGGATGCGTTGTACGGAGTAGCGCACTGTTTCCACAAACACCGTGACAGCTTGCTTGCTTCGGGTCATTCTGCGCGCGCGCTCCGGTGTCCTCCTCCTATCTGCCTGCGCACGAATCCGCTTACGCAGCTTTGGCTGCTAGGGACGCGCTTGTCCTCCTCCTGAGTCATCAGCTGTGTGTGCGCGCGTGTGCATCTGGAAATAAATGAACAGACAGACAGACAGATAGGTAGGAACTCAATGGGAAATCTGGAATTTGGAAATTGCGATAGGATTTCTAGGCCAGGTTTATAAACGAGAGAACCCTTCAGACGCAGCTCCCCACCTCGCAGCTCAGACCTCCGGCTGGGCTTCGCTCGCTCCAGGCCCAGAAATAGATGAAATACTGAATGCACAGACAGAGCTGTTCAAATCCACTTAAATGACCTGACTGCACCCGAAAGATAAAATCTTTGTCCCCTTGCCCTGCGGGCCAGCGTGGGCTGCGGATGGCAGGAACTGCACGGGGTCGTGTGCGAGTGAGGGGGACCTGGGGGTGTGGCTGTAGGCATTAATATTTGTTACTGTTGTTGTTTCATTTGATTAATAGTACTATTGTGTAACTGACTTGTTATTGGATTATTAACTTTTGGCAATAATATAGTTGAATTAAAAAAATATTAATTTATAAATGTTGTAATATTTATAATGTTATTATCTTTTATTATAATTTTATTTAATTCTCTTAAATTGTAATTTTTATATTCAAATCATTGCATCATATACTAAACGCATTCAAAAATATCCAGCTGGCAGTCATTTTAAGTGAAAAATCACTGTGCGGCATAAGCTTTCTCTTTACAGCAGAAGCTTGATGTTGGACCAGTTTTCTTCAGTGTTTTACCAATGACACGGAAGAGCGCAGAATTATTTCTGGCAAAAGGACAAGGGCAAGTCAGCCGTATAAAACAAGGTAGAGAGCTTGGTAATCGCGGCTTGCTTGGACATCATTTGCTGCTCCCAGTGTGACATATGGCCTCCCCTGTTGTTAGAATAATGAACAGAAAAGAAGAGTAGAGGGGAATTTTATTATCATAAGCAGCATTAATAAGGTCAATTTTGATATTAAACCGTGAAAAATGTCAACAAACCAGAAGTTCAGGAAAGGGCTGCTGCCATCACCATAGGTGTGGAAAACCTGCCTTTCAAAGTAGTTTTCTTGGGCAGGATTTGGAAGTTGTAGGGTAGGGACAGCGTGGCTAGCCTCGAGGTGAAGGGCTTCCACCGCAGAGGTGATTGTTACTCTGGTTTCACTCGGGGTCTAGTAGAGTCTCTGATAACCCAAAGTCTTTACAACAAGGCTGGGACCGCTCTCTGAAAAAGGTGTGCTTATAGGCAGTGCACAGGAATTAGCAGGGACAGTTCTCTGGCACTCGTTGCACCATGACGGTGATGTCATTTGGTTAGTAACATCTGTTCTGGTGTGGTTTTTATCAGCCGTGTTAGTTTTATGTTCCTTGTCTACCCTGCAGACAAATCCTACCCCAGTGAATCACCCCAGAGCCTCCGAACCTCTCCCACAAACTCTCAGGTGAAGCCGCAAATCAAAGAAAATTAGAATTTTTTTCACCTGCCTCCACGTCCCTTGTCCTCCTCGTGAAGGGCCTGAGCTCCTGACTGCACATCTAGAGTTTTACCAGAATCCCACCAATCCTCCAGCCTTTTCTGCCTTGCTCTTCCTACCTTTGCTGCATTCGGCAATTTTCTCTCCTCACCTGCCAAGGTAAAGCTCATCTGAACAACAGGTGACAGTTATAAACAGATTTTTTTTTCCTCTGTGAAAGAAGAGGCCAAAAGTGAGAACAGCTACCTGCCTGGAAGAGCGCTGCAAAATCTTAATGAACGTGCCGAAGGGGCAGGCAAGAGAACGCGATTTCAGCAAAAGTGCAAGGACCCGGCACAGTTACGCCAGCACCGCCGTACGACTGAAGGTGCTGGCGTAGAAAGGAGCGGTGAGCTGTGCTGGAAGAAAATGTCCCCAAAGGAGTGAAACTACAGAAGCAGGAATTCTAACAATGCACAAGAAAATAAAACATCTAATAATATTAGGAATAAAAGGAGAAATAGTAGAAAAAGTTACATATTACAGTGGGTTTCACAGGCAAAAAGTTGTCCTGTGTGGGTGTGAATCTGTCGTGTCCAAACATGGAGAGCAGCTTCAAAACTTGGGGGTCTGTCGACAAAACTCTTTAAGATTATGCTGGACTATGATCCATTTATAAGGAAGGTCTATTATATACTCTGTGTGTGTGTATATATATAAATTACATTATTATACATGACTTCATGCCATTTTTAGGGCATTTAATTTAAACCTGAGCTGCTGATGCTGTACCAGAAAAGTCACCTGTCTGTGCTGGAAGGGATGGAGCACTGGGCAGACCGGGCTGAGCATCCAAGCCGTGCCTGTGCCTGGGCCAGGGACCAGCATCCAAAGCCGTGGACCAGTTCCTCGTCCATGGGGCATCACCACCACCTTCATTTTCCATTGCTAGGTGCTGGCGGGTGCCGATCGGACAGAGAACTAACCTCGCAACCCATAAAGGGTCTGGGGGCCATGCACGCTGCTCAGCGCACCTGAGGACAGCCCCCGTGCCAGAGCCAGCTCCGAGTAAGAGCTGGGGAATGCCCAGCTGGGATTAGGGGCATGGCGAGACCCTCATGCCATGCCGGCCTGAAGATGCATCAGGTTAAATGAATGATGACCCTACGGCATGAGTCACTGAGAGCTCATTAATCACTCTCTTCTTGAAATATTCCCAAAGTCCTGGAGGCAGCAATATGGATCGGGGACATGAAAGTTCAAATTCTGGAGACCTCTTGGTTGCCTAATACCAGCCACTGTCAATCCCATCAATATAATATCAAAGATTTTGTGTGCTTCACACAGGGCTGGGTTTTATTTAGGCTATCACACTGAAGTATGTGGCTTGCCGTAGAAATCCGAGCAGTGGCATGCAATGTGCTACTGGAGCCCCTGCTGCTTTAACACTATTTAGAGGAATTTGAAAACCAAAATGATTTGCTCTGCACAGCAAACCTCATTGTTTAATGAGCTTCGAACAGCCTGGTAGGGTCAAAGCTAAGAGTAGACTTGGATGGAGTTTATAGACAGTGAAGCATTTTAAATATGGTAAAGAAACTAGCTGCAAAAAACCATCCCTGAGCAGCAACCAGAAGGTAAACAAACATCGCCATAGAGAAACAGGGAGCGGAATGTTTTCCGGATTCATGTAACATGGGTGTCGGCAGGTCCTCCTTCCACAGAAGGGCTCCGGTCTCCCTGCTGCGCATGGAGGGGAGCGGTGCTGTAGGTGCTGCAGGTGCTGAAGGTGCTGTAGGTGCTGTAGGTGCTGCAGGTGCTGTAGGTGCTGAAGGTGCTGTAGGTGCTGCAGGTGCTGCTTTATGCTGTAGGTGCTGCAGGTGCTGTAGGTGCTGTAGGTGCTGCAGGTGCTGCTTTATGCTGTAGGTGCTGCAGGTGCTGTAGGTGCTGAAGGTGCTGCAGGTGCTGCTTTATGCTGTAGGTGCTGCTTTATGCTGTAGGTGCTGTAGGTGCTGTAGGTGCTGTAGGTGCTGCAGGTGCTGCTTTATGCTGTAGGTGCTGCAGGTGCTGTAGGTGCTGTAGGTGCTGCAGGTGCTGCTTTATGCTGTAGGTGCTGCTTTATGCTGTAGGTGCTGAAGGTGCTGAAGGTGCTGTAGGTGCTGCTTTATGCTGTAGGTGCTGCTTTATGCTGTAGGTGCTGTAGGTGCTGTAGGTGCTGCTTTTTGCTGCAGGTGCTGTAGGTGCTGTAGGTGCTGTAGGTGCTGCTTTATGCTGCAGGTGCTGTAGGTGCTGCTTTATGCTGTAGGTGCTGTAGGTGCTGTAGGTGCTGTAGGTGCTGCTTTATGCTGTAGGTGCTGCTTTATGCTGTAGGTGCTGAAGGTGCTGAAGGTGCTGTAGGTGCTGCTTTTTGCTGTAGGTGCTGCTTTATGCTGCAGGTGCTGCAGGTGCTGTAGGTGCTGCTTTATGCTGCAGGTGCTGTAGGTGCTGTAGGTGCTGTAGGTGCTGCTTTATGCTGCAGGTGCTGTAGGTGCTGCTTTATGCTGTAGGTGCTGTAGGTGCTGTAGGTGCTGCAGGTGCTGCAGGTGCTGCAGGTGCTGCAGGTGCTGCTTTATGCTGTAGGTGCTGTAGGTGCTGTAGGTGCTGTAGGTGCTGAAGGTGCTGCTTTATGCTGTAGGTGCTGTAGGTGCTGTAGGTGCTGTAGGTGCTGAAGGTGCTGCTTTATGCTGTAGGTGCTGTAGGTGCTGTAGGTGCTGCAGGTGCTGCAGGTGCTGTAGGTGCTGAAGGTGCTGCTTTATGCTGCAGGTGCTGTAGGTGCTGTAGGTGCTGTAGGTGCTGTAGGTGCTGTAGGTGCTGTAGGTGCTGCAGGTGCTGTAGGTGCTGTAGGTGCTGTAGGTGCTGTAGGTGCTGCTTTATGCTGTAGGTGCTGCAGGTGCTGAAGGTGCTGAAGGTGCTGTAGGTGCTGCTTTATGCTGTAGGTGCTGCTTTATGCTGCAGGTGCTGCAGGTGCTGTAGGTGCTGCTTTATGCTGCAGGTGCTGTAGGTGCTGTAGGTGCTGTAGGTGCTGCTTTATGCTGCAGGTGCTGTAGGTGCTGCTTTATGCTGTAGGTGCTGTAGGTGCTGTAGGTGCTGCTTTATGCTGTAGGTGCTGTAGGTGCTGCAGGTGCTGCAGGTGCTGCAGGTGCT
Organism: Grus americana; assembly: GCF_028858705.1. Lineage (NCBI taxonomy): Eukaryota > Metazoa > Chordata > Aves > Gruiformes > Gruidae > Grus > Grus americana. Next base: position 41,625 of record NW_026561858.1, on the reverse strand, counting down.
GCTTTATGCTGTAGGTGCTGTAGGTGCTGTAGGTGCTGTAGGTGCTGAAGGTGCTGCTTTATGCTGTAGGTGCTGTAGGTGCTGTAGGTGCTGCAGGTGCTGCAGGTGCTGTAGGTGCTGAAGGTGCTGTAGGTGCTGTAGGTGCTGCTTTATGCTGTAGGTGCTGCAGGTGCTGCAGGTGCTGCAGGTGCTGTAGGTGCTGCTTTATGCTGTAGGTGCTGTAGGTGCTGCTTTATGCTGTAGGTGCTGCAGATGCTGAAGGTGCTGAAGGTGCTGAAGGTGCTGAAGGTGCTGCAGGTGCTGCAGGTGCTGTAGGTGCTGCTTTATGCTGTAGGTGCTGTAGGTGCTGTAGGTGCTGTAGGTGCTGCAGGTGCTGCTTTATGCTGTAGGTGCTGCAGGTGCTGTAGGTGCTGTAGGTGCTGCAGGTGCTGCTTTATGCTGTAGGTGCTGCTTTATGCTGTAGGTGCTGAAGGTGCTGAAGGTGCTGTAGGTGCTGCTTTATGCTGTAGGTGCTGCTTTATGCTGTAGGTGCTGCAGGTGCTGTAGGTGCTGCTTTATGCTGCAGGTGCTGTAGGTGCTGTAGGTGCTGTAGGTGCTGCTTTATGCTGCAGGTGCTGTAGGTGCTGCTTTATGCTGTAGGTGCTGTAGGTGCTGTAGGTGCTGCAGGTGCTGCTTTATGCTGTAGGTGCTGCTTTATGCTGTAGGTGCTGAAGGTGCTGAAGGTGCTGTAGGTGCTGCTTTATGCTGTAGGTGCTGCTTTATGCTGCAGGTGCTGCAGGTGCTGTAGGTGCTGCTTTATGCTGCAGGTGCTGTAGGTGCTGTAGGTGCTGTAGGTGCTGCTTTATGCTGCAGGTGCTGTAGGTGCTGCTTTATGCTGTAGGTGCTGTAGGTGCTGTAGGTGCTGCAGGTGCTGCAGGTGCTGCAGGTGCTGCAGGTGCTGCTTTATGCTGTAGGTGCTGTAGGTGCTGTAGGTGCTGTAGGTGCTGAAGGTGCTGCTTTATGCTGTAGGTGCTGTAGGTGCTGTAGGTGCTGCAGGTGCTGCAGGTGCTGTAGGTGCTGAAGGTGCTGCTTTATGCTGCAGGTGCTGCAGGTGCTGTAGGTGCTGTAGGTGCTGTAGGTGCTGTAGGTGCTGTAGGTGCTGCAGGTGCTGTAGGTGCTGTAGGTGCTGTAGGTGCTGTAGGTGCTGCTTTATGCTGTAGGTGCTGCAGGTGCTGAAGGTGCTGAAGGTGCTGTAGGTGCTGCTTTATGCTGTAGGTGCTGCTTTATGCTGCAGGTGCTGCAGGTGCTGTAGGTGCTGCTTTATGCTGCAGGTGCTGTAGGTGCTGTAGGTGCTGTAGGTGCTGCTTTATGCTGCAGGTGCTGTAGGTGCTGCTTTATGCTGTAGGTGCTGTAGGTGCTGTAGGTGCTGCTTTATGCTGTAGGTGCTGTAGGTGCTGTAGGTGCTGTAGGTGCTGAAGGTGCTGCTTTATGCTGTAGGTGCTGTAGGTGCTGTAGGTGCTGCAGGTGCTGCAGGTGCTGTAGGTGCTGAAGGTGCTGTAGGTGCTGTAGGTGCTGCTTTATGCTGTAGGTGCTGCAGGTGCTGCAGGTGCTGCAGGTGCTGTAGGTGCTGCTTTATGCTGTAGGTGCTGTAGGTGCTGCTTTATGCTGTAGGTGCTGCAGATGCTGAAGGTGCTGCAGATGCTGAAGGTGCTGAAGGTGCTGCAGGTGCTGCAGGTGCTGCTTTATGCTGAAGGTGCTGTAGGTGCTGTAGGTGCTGCTTTATGCTGTAGGTGCTGTAGGTGCTGTAGGTGCTGAAGGTGCTGTAGGTGCTGCAGGTGCTGTAGGTGCTGTAGGTGCTGCAGGTGCTGTAGGTGCTGTAGGTGCTGTAGGTGCTGTAGGTGCTGAAGGTGCTGCTTTATGCTGCAGGTGCTGCAGGTGCTGTAGGTGCTGTAGGTGCTGTAGGTGCTGTAGGTGCTGTAGGTGCTGTAGGTGCTGAAGGTGCTGCTTTATGCTGTAGGTGCTGTAGGTGCTGCTTTATGCTGTAGGTGCTGCAGGTGCTGCAGGTGCTGCAGGTGCTGTAGGTGCTGCTTTATGCTGTAGGTGCTGTAGGTGCTGCTTTATGCTGTAGGTGCTGCAGATGCTGAAGGTGCTGAAGGTGCTGAAGGTGCTGAAGGTGCTGAAGGTGCTGAAGGTGCTGCTTTATGCTGTAGGTGCTGCAGATGCTGAAGGTGCTGAAGGTGCTGAAGGTGCTGAAGGTGCTGTAGGTGCTGTAGGTGCTGTAGGTGCTGTAGGTGCTGCTTTATGCTGTAGGTGCTGCAGGTGCTGCAGGTGCTGTAGGTGCTGCAGATGCTGTAGGTGCTGTAGGTGCTGCAGGTGCTGAAGGTGCTGTAGGTGCTGTAGGTGCTGCAGGTGCTGTAGGTGCTGAAGGTGCTGTAGGTGCTGCAGGTGCTGCTTTATGCTGTAGGTGCTGCAGGTGCTGTAGGTGCTGTAGGTGCTGCAGGTGCTGCTTTATGCTGTAGGTGCTGCAGGTGCTGTAGGTGCTGAAGGTGCTGCAGGTGCTGTAGGTGCTGTAGGTGCTGTAGGTGCTGCTTTATGCTGTAGGTGCTGCAGGTGCTGTAGGTGCTGAAGGTGCTGCAGGTGCTGCTTTATGCTGTAGGTGCTGCTTTATGCTGTAGGTGCTGTAGGTGCTGTAGGTGCTGTAGGTGCTGCAGGTGCTGCTTTATGCTGTAGGTGCTGCAGGTGCTGTAGGTGCTGTAGGTGCTGCAGGTGCTGCTTTATGCTGTAGGTGCTGCTTTATGCTGTAGGTGCTGAAGGTGCTGAAGGTGCTGTAGGTGCTGCTTTATGCTGTAGGTGCTGCTTTATGCTGTAGGTGCTGCAGGTGCTGTAGGTGCTGCTTTATGCTGCAGGTGCTGTAGGTGCTGTAGGTGCTGTAGGTGCTGCTTTATGCTGCAGGTGCTGTAGGTGCTGCTTTATGCTGTAGGTGCTGTAGGTGCTGTAGGTGCTGCAGGTGCTGCTTTATGCTGTAGGTGCTGCTTTATGCTGTAGGTGCTGAAGGTGCTGAAGGTGCTGTAGGTGCTGCTTTATGCTGTAGGTGCTGCTTTATGCTGCAGGTGCTGCAGGTGCTGTAGGTGCTGCTTTATGCTGCAGGTGCTGTAGGTGCTGTAGGTGCTGTAGGTGCTGCTTTATGCTGCAGGTGCTGTAGGTGCTGTAGGTGCTGTAGGTGCTGCTTTATGCTGTAGGTGCTGTAGGTGCTGTAGGTGCTGCAGGTGCTGCAGGTGCTGCAGGTGCTGCAGGTGCTGCTTTATGCTGTAGGTGCTGTAGGTGCTGTAGGTGCTGTAGGTGCTGAAGGTGCTGCTTTATGCTGTAGGTGCTGTAGGTGCTGTAGGTGCTGCAGGTGCTGCAGGTGCTGTAGGTGCTGAAGGTGCTGTAGGTGCTGTAGGTGCTGCTTTATGCTGTAGGTGCTGCAGGTGCTGCAGGTGCTGCAGGTGCTGTAGGTGCTGCTTTATGCTGTAGGTGCTGTAGGTGCTGCTTTATGCTGTAGGTGCTGCAGATGCTGAAGGTGCTGAAGGTGCTGAAGGTGCTGAAGGTGCTGAAGGTGCTGAAGGTGCTGCTTTATGCTGTAGGTGCTGCAGATGCTGAAGGTGCTGAAGGTGCTGAAGGTGCTGAAGGTGCTGTAGGTGCTGTAGGTGCTGTAGGTGCTGCTTTATGCTGTAGGTGCTGCAGGTGCTGCAGGTGCTGTAGGTGCTGCAGATGCTGTAGGTGCTGTAGGTGCTGTAGGTGCTGAAGGTGCTGAAGGTGCTGAAGGTGCTGTAGGTGCTGCAGGTGCTGCTTTATGCTGTAGGTGCTGTAGGTGCTGTAGGTGCTGCTTTATGCTGAAGGTGCTGCAGGTGCTGTAGGTGCTGTAGGTGCTGAAGGTGCTGAAGGTGCTGAAGGTGCTGCAGGTGCTGCAGGTGCTGTAGGTGCTGAAGGTGCTGAAGGTGCTGAAGGTGCTGAAGGTGCTGAAGGTGCTGCAGGTGCTGCAGGTGCTGTAGGTGCTGAAGGTGCTGAAGGTGCTGAAGGTGCTGCAGGTGCTGCAGGTGCTGCTTTATGCTGAAGGTGCTGTAGGTGCTGTAGGTGCTGCTTTATGCTGTAGGTGCTGTAGGTGCTGTAGGTGCTGAAGGTGCTGTAGGTGCTGCAGGTGCTGTAGGTGCTGTAGGTGCTGCAGGTGCTGTAGGTGCTGTAGGTGCTGTAGGTGCTGCAGGTGCTGCTTTATGCTGTAGGTGCTGCTTTATGCTGTAGGTGCTGTAGGTGCTGTAGGTGCTGTAGGTGCTGTAGGTGCTGAAGGTGCTGCTTTATGCTGCAGGTGCTGCAGGTGCTGTAGGTGCTGTAGGTGCTGTAGGTGCTGTAGGTGCTGTAGGTGCTGTAGGTGCTGTAGGTGCTGCTTTATGCTGTAGGTGCTGCAGGTGCTGTAGGTGCTGTAGGTGCTGCTTTATGCTGCAGGTGCTGTAGGTGCTGTAGGTGCTGCAGGTGCTGCTTTATGCTGTAGGTGCTGTAGGTGCTGTAGGTGCTGTAGGTGCTGAAGGTGCTGCTTTATGCTGTAGGTGCTGTAGGTGCTGCTTTATGCTGTAGGTGCTGCAGGTGCTGCAGGTGCTGCAGGTGCTGTAGGTGCTGCTTTATGCTGTAGGTGCTGTAGGTGCTGCTTTATGCTGTAGGTGCTGCAGATGCTGAAGGTGCTGAAGGTGCTGAAGGTGCTGAAGGTGCTGAAGGTGCTGAAGGTGCTGCTTTATGCTGTAGGTGCTGCAGATGCTGAAGGTGCTGAAGGTGCTGAAGGTGCTGAAGGTGCTGTAGGTGCTGTAGGTGCTGTAGGTGCTGTAGGTGCTGCTTTATGCTGTAGGTGCTGCAGGTGCTGCAGGTGCTGTAGGTGCTGCAGATGCTGTAGGTGCTGTAGGTGCTGCAGGTGCTGAAGGTGCTGTAGGTGCTGCAGGTGCTGCTTTATGCTGTAGGTGCTGTAGGTGCTGTAGGTGCTGCTTTATGCTGAAGGTGCTGCAGGTGCTGCAGGTGCTGTAGGTGCTGAAGGTGCTGAAGGTGCTGAAGGTGCTGCAGGTGCTGCAGGTGCTGCTTTATGCTGAAGGTGCTGTAGGTGCTGTAGGTGCTGAAGGTGCTGAAGGTGCTGTAGGTGCTGTAGGTGCTGCTTTATGCTGTAGGTGCTGTAGGTGCTGTAGGTGCTGAAGGTGCTGCAGGTGCTGCAGGTGCTGTAGGTGCTGTAGGTGCTGCAGGTGCTGCTTTATGCTGTAGGTGCTGTAGGTGCTGTAGGTGCTGCAGGTGCTGCTTTATGCTGTAGGTGCTGCTTTATGCTGTAGGTGCTGTAGGTGCTGTAGGTGCTGTAGGTGCTGTAGGTGCTGTAGGTGCTGAAGGTGCTGCTTTATGCTGCAGGTGCTGCAGGTGCTGCAGTTTTTCAGGGAATATATTTCTTTTCCATACACAAGCCACATCATGACATCTGAGCCAGCAATTAAACTACGTTCCTTGAACGCTGCCTGTCCCCCAAGCTGACATTTTATACCAATTCCATTATTGCTCTCATTCCTCTCCCAGAAGAGCGGGAAGTTTGGGGGCTGGCAGTGGAGCTTCTGTCTGTCTTTGTGCAGCAACGAGGGCGGTACCGTGGGACAGCTCAGCCGCGGTCACTGGGGAAGATAACTGAGGCGAAGGCAGTTAGAGCTTTGGGTTCCGGAAGAGACTAAGAGGACTGGTAAGAAATTATAGCTGGATGAGATCAAGGTTGCGGAATTTACAAATGTGAATATTTAACTAAATTTCCTGGGCATACATTTAGGAAAAAGAAAAAAGGAAAACAACAACAAAAAAAAGGAATGCAAGAGAGGAGCCCTCGCTGGAGGGCAGACATAACCGGAGTGAGACATTGAGCGAAATACAGAAATACAGCAGTTTTCCTGAACCGGCCAGATCACCGAATGCAGTAACTGTTGCCTGAGGGAGTTTCCTGAATCTGTGGATGATAAGCCCAAAACAAACAAGAGCCATCAGCATCCAAACTGGCACTGCTGCCGCCGCAAGGGCCAGTGCCCAACCTTTGGGGACGGTGGAAATCGATTCTCCTGCTCTGTCCTCTGCAGGGGTCATCACCTCTGCTCGAACGGAGACCATCGCCCCGGCATTCATCCGAACTCCCATTCTCGCTTCTAATTCTTCTCGGCTTCCAGCAGAAAGGATATCTGGGGCAATAAGGCTCAGCCTCCAACTCCAAGGGAGGAAAAACATGTCCCTTTTAACCAAAATGCTGAAAGGTTATGTCATTCATTATTCCTGCATGGCTGTGCGTTATTTAAAGACACATTTAGCCCATGATGACACAAAACATACGCCTTTGGTATTTTCCTCTATTTGTTCTCTACAGAAACACTCCAAATGTTCTAGGTAGCACTTAACACCTGCTGTAATAATTTGATGGAGTGGACGTCACATTTCTGTGGGTGGCCTCTTCAAAGTACTCCCTGTACCTACAGCGTTGTGACTCGAGAGAAGGGGAGCTCCGGGCTGGACGCTCCGGGCAGCGAGTGCTATTCGCAGGGCTGCTCGGGCAGGACCCCCACCCGCTCTTTGCCTGGCCCTTCTCCTCACCTTGATTTTTGTTGGCAAGAAAGGGCGTTTCTCACACCCAGACCCTCTTGGATAATTCCTACTTCATGACTTCTGGGCGCTTGGGGAAAGGTATTTCTTTACGTTAGGCTGCCTGGTTACACAAACACGACTGTTATCTGAGCAAACGAGACCAGGCTGCTCGTCCAGCGCGATGCACCATTTGTCACCCGATTGTTTCGATTGCAATTAATGCTAATGAAGCGCTCGTCACGGCTGCAGCACAATGTCGCGCGCGCACCCCGGGCTGCTGCTCCGGGAGATAACGGGGGGGGACGTGGCCCCTGCAGACAGCGAGGCGAGCAGCGCTGTCCCGGGCGGATCAATGGATTTAGGAATTATCCCCTTTTTGGCTCCTGTCCTGCAGGTACCTTCAGCAGAGACAACTGGGTTTCTCAGCGGGCCGAACAAAGGCTTGCCGGCTGATGGAGAAATGAGCAGAAGTGGAGGGGCAGTTCACGGGGCTTTTTGTTCATGTTTTTAATCTGGTCACTGGACTTCATTATTCTCTCTTTACACGGCTTTAATTCCACTCCCAGATTTGCAATGGGAATACAGCACAAAGGGGAAAAAAAAAAAAGAAAGAAAAAAGAGACAAAAAAGCCTTGTTTTAAAACATTAGGTTTCCCATGGAGAACGTGTGGCCTGATATGATTACGTTTTAAAGTGCAAGACAGAAAAGTCTTTCCAGTCACAAACCCCAGAAAAGATTCCTGTCATTTCTGAAAAGTCAGCATTAAGTTTAGAAAAACACTCACAATTTCTTTCAAATTGTGCCCTTTTTTGCAAACATCACCTGTAAGATAAATCTTATTTAACTGCTGCGTGGTTGCATTGCTAGAAATGATGGGGGGTCAGGAGAAAGCGTGCCCTCCCTCTGCAGCCAAAGAGGATAACGCCGGTCTGCTAAATCAGCTGTTATGGAAACATTTGTTATTTTGTTTGTAGTAAGCAATTTATCATTTTATTCTTCCATTTTGTTGTTCAATCACAGGTTAAATATTCAACCAGTCAAAGTTGTCTCATTCATTTAAAAGGCACTACATCAAAGCTGACCTTCCATTTAAGATTCTTTCAAGAGCCTTTATATTAAGAGTAGGGAAAAGTGTAACTTAGCAGCTACGCAGCAGAAGTGGGCAACCGTCCCTGACAGAAGGTAACCCACGGTGGCCGAGTAACTTCTTTGCAGTCTAAACAGTGCTATAATGCTAAAGCTTCTGCTCTCAATAAAAGCTTTCTTAAAGAAGACTATCATATATTAAACCCCAGGTTAGTCAATATTATCCTGCCTCACCCTCGAGGTTAGGTTTCCTCGCATTATTATCTAATACCAATTAACTCTTACTGCCCTTCGTTTAAACCTCTCTTGGGCATCCCCACCTTGAGAAAGCCCCGGACCTGCTTGCTCTGTCTGGCCAAGCGGTGAAAAGCGTTGTACAAAGCTCGAGGCGAGCGCACGCGGCTGTAGGATCACCTCTCGGCTCAGTGACATCACTTTCTGCATATCTGACCGCGTTCCTGGGGAGGGGGAGAAGGGATCCGAACTGCCCCACTCCTGCTCCCCAGGGAGGTGCTGTGACCGCTGGCTGCTGTGCGTACGCCTGCGCAAAGTCCTGCCCAGCGCAGAGCCCAGGCACGCCGGGAACGTGCTGCCTGCAGGAGTCAGATGCCGGGGGGGCCGGGGGTGCAGAGCAGCAACACGTGCACTGTCGGGGCTGGGGGTGCAGAGCACCAACGCATGCGCTGTCGGGGCTGGGGGTGCAGAGCAGCAACACGTGCACCATTGGGACTGGGGATGCAGAGCAGCAACGCATGCGCTGTTGGGGCTGGGGGTGCAGAGCACCAACGCATGCGCTGTCTGGACTGGGGGTGCAGAGCAGCAACGCATGCGCTGTCAGGGCTGGGGTGCAAGCTCAGATGATGCCAGCACCAGCGGCCGGGGAGGTTTGTGAGGATCCGTGCAGCCAATGTGTTGATCTGAGATCACGCAAGCCTTCAGCTGCTATTGGGATCGATGGCAATTTGCCGCGTCCCTCCTCTTGTTTATCCAAGCCCGGGTACCTGGACACGGCTCCTCACATATATTTTAGTGCTAACTGCCATCGATTCCCGCGATCGTTGGGCACCTAAATGATCTGAAATGCCGTCTGCCCGTGCCTCCCTCCCCAGTAAGTATAATGGTGATAAAAGCACTTCCCGATCCCAGGGAGAAGCAGAAAGATAAATGCATTAAAGACTGCGAGGCACTCAGATGCTACGTGATTATCTCTTTTCAGACAGATGAGCTGAAGAACAAACAGATACTGCCGATTACACGTTTAATAGATACAAGTAAGAGATGACCTTGCCTTTATTACTATCTACACAGTTTAAGGACTAGTTGATTCAATAATAAGAAGCCCATAGTAAATATTTATGAAACATCACATCACATAAAAATTATAGGTTATTTAAATTTAATTTGCATTTATACTTTCAAATCAGGTTATTATATAGCAGAAATATACTAAAATTAAATTCATAATGCACATTACAGCAATTTGAGCAAATTGTACCTTGAAGCAATTTGTATTTAAAATGCAGTCTGTGTGCTTCTTCACTTTCCTGCAGCCTGTAAATAAATTTACAAAGCATTTTCAGTGACAGCCATAGTGTTCCAGTTGTAAATTGATGTAGTCTGAAACAAAGAACAATTACCGCTTAAACAGATCCTGTGTTACACTAAATCTTAAAGCATTTGAATTCCCTGGCAAAACAAGAGGAAATGATTTTTCTTTTCTCCTTTATCCACGGCAACAGTTCTTGTCAGGTGGAAAATGTTTCTGCAGTAACCCCCTGCCTGTTTGTCTCCCTAAACGATGAGCTGTAGCGGGGTCAGGCTGCAGGCGGGCTGATGCAATAGCGTGAGACCAACGTCCAAACTGACAGCGCTGTAAATCTTGGCGCTTGCACCCATCTCTCCAGCAGCTGAGATTAAGTTAGTCACAAAACTCTCCCCAAAAACCAGTTCCATCAAAACACATTCCCTGAGAAGTTCAGGCTCCTCAGTTTCAACCACAGTCCCGAGAAAAAAAATAAATATATCTGTGTGTGAGGCCGTGCAGCAGCTAATAGCTTAAATGGTTCAGAGAGCAAGAAACCATGCCACTTCTGAGGAGACGCCTGGGCAAATCGTTCTGGTGACTGTAATGCGCCTGGTTGCACAACTAAAACACGTGCACAGGCTCCAGCACGAGCACACGCTCGTTTTCACAGATCTACAGATTTTTGCTTCTCAAAGAAAAGTCACAAAAAGAAAACAAGCGGAGTTGAAATCTCATGGCATTTCCACTTCCAAAGGCTGAATTATGGGGGGGCAGAGGAACGGAGCGGGGGGAACCCCCGCCATGGCCCTGGAGCGATGGGGCCGGGGAGTGGGACCATGTGCTGTCACCTAATGGGTCTGGACTGGGCCCCAGTGCCCAGGAGGTCCCACCTAGCCGGTCCTCCCTGGCTATCGCAACGGGACGCTTTCTCCACAATTCAACTAACCGGAACGTGTTTCCAAATTCCACTGTTTCACACATGTGGTATTTTATTTGTAATTCTCTATATGTTCAACGACGGAATGGAGTTTTTCTTTAGATATTTGAGGGAAAGAAAAGAAATGTTATCCTGCTGTACAGCAGAATCCATTTTCTCTTGTAAAAGACATAGAAAGGGAAGAAAGACCCAAAACCCCATCTTCAGAGCTGCAGATCAAAAATGTTGAAAATAACAGGATTGCCACGGGGAAGCTCAGGCTGGGCTATGGCATGCCTGCTACTGTCCAGTTTGCCCCCAAATAAACTACTGATTGGGGGTGGGAACCTGATTTGCCTTGCAAGTGTCTGAGTGGGACAAGGCCAGTTTGCAGACTGGGAGCCCTCTGGACGCCAGACGCCGGATTCTGCGCCGTGATGGAGGAGCCAACCTGGAGACCAAGTGCCCGGGGTCTGGAGCAGGGAGGCTGGGATCCCTCCGGGGGCTCGCGGCGAGGAGGCACGGTGAGGGCACGGACACGCTGAAGCAGAGTGTAGACAAAGTTTTGTCCTCAGGGAAAAGCGTGGGTTAATTCAGATGAGATTTTTTTTTTTGTGCAGGACAATATTGATTTCAAAGTGACAGATCAAACATAAACATTGCCATTCACAATGACATTTATTTGAACATTTCATTTCAGATGCGGAAATGTTTCTTTCTTAATTAGCATTTTTAGTTTTACCATTTTAAATTGATTTCTTAAATTGTGTTTATTACATTTTTTTCTGTTGGCTTTCTCTTCCCTTTGGAACGAAAGCAAACCTTGGACCATCAGCATTTGGCAGCGATGTGCACCAGAGAACAAGCTTGATTTGGTTAAGCCAAGCTTTTGCACCCCAGGATAGGGTGGCTGGAGGAAGCTTTGCCATTGCAGCGCGACAGCCGGCGCACGTGGTCTGTCCCGCATTGCGCGCGCCAGCAAAACCTCTCCTCGAGGATTTTAAGTCATTGTAGGAAAATATTTTTTTCTAATTCCCCCTTTGCGTTTGGGATTCTGGTGTATCTTTTCTAGAATAGCGTCATTCCCTAATAAGAAGACAGCGCGTCTTTCAGGATGGCTGAACAGGGCTGAGCCGATGCATTTTCTCTATTAAGTCATTGATTTTTGGATTCAGATATAAATCCAAAACAGCTGGTTATAAAATTTATATTCCTTCTGAATAGCAGATATTCATGCATTTCTTAAATCCACCCAGTTCCTAAGAGGAATAGTTTTCTTCTTCACCCTGAAAATCTTTGTTATGTCCTGCTGATGCCTCTTTTAATAGTTTCTTCAGAGGCTTTGTTTCGGACTCTCAGGCACAAGCTCTGACTCATACCTGTTTGTAAATAATGCACAGCGATTTTGTTGCTGCTGCTGTTGAATGTAACAAGGTCAAAGAATAAAAAGGGATACTGGTCAATTATTCCATGTCTAAATTTCACTTATTTTTAAAGCACAAAGTCCAAGAAGGCAGGCTTTACCCGAGAAGCGTGCCCATTGCATTGCTCGCCGCAGCACGCTCACGCATTTTCCGGCACGTTCAGCCCCTGCAGCCCGGTCCGGCAGCGCCTGTGGTCCCCCAGCCCAGGCGGCTGTGTGAGCAGGACCACGGTCTTCCTCAGCTCGGACCACCCCGAGCCGCCTTGGATGGGGTCCCCATGGCCAAGGCAGCCCCAGCCTCCCCGCCCTGCTCGGCGCTGCTGCCCTGCTCACGGGAGTGGTGCGCCCGTGCCTCGTACACCTCGTGCACCAACAAAACGCGGTGGTAGCTGCCAGTCCCTGTGAAACAGAGGCAAAGAGGGAAGCTCTTCTCTCCTTCCGTAACGACGCAGGTGTTCGACACCTGTCTGAGGCACCTCGGTCCCGCTTTTGCACGAGGAACCTCAGACCCATATCTCCTTCTCTGTGGGGTCGGGCCAAGCCAAACGTTCTCTGTTTCTCTTCCTGAGGCTGCAAGTTGAAGAAAGGAGGAGGAAGAAGAGCACAAATAAAGCTGAGAATGATAACCTTAGAGAATAGGGTGTATTAAAGACATTTGGACAAAATGTTTCCCTACAAGGGGGTGTAAGTAGAGCTCAGCTCTTCCCCTCCTACAGGAGTCTGGTCATTTTAGGTCTTCACGTCATTTTTTGTCTCGCATCCCGCGGACCTTTACGTTGTGTGCCCAGTAAAAGAGCTGTAGGAGAGCCACTGAGGGCTCCATCTTGCCAGCAACCTGGAAGGACGCTTTCTAGGACTACACGGATGAAAAAGGGAATTTAATCTGTGCGTCCAACGGGTCACACGTGCTTCAACCACTGAGCCTTGATGGAGCGGGGCAGGGCTGGGATGCACGGCAATGCTTTGTCTTCTGAATGTGCTTTGAAAAGAATGAAAACTGCTCGGGTCTTTGGAAGAAAAGATGGTTCCCTTCTTAGTATGTGATGTCCCTGGATCAGATCCTTTACATCAAGAGCTCTCCCTGCACCCAGAGGCATTAACCCTGGGCGTTCCTGTGCTGGGAGGGGGGCAAGCACCCACCTCCTCTCAGTGGCATGAGTCTGGGTGCCGGGCTCCATGGGAGGGGGCTTGGGTGGTGCTCCTGGGTGAAGCAAGGTGCAATTAGGTCACCTGTAAAATGATCCGCTGCTTTTCACAATGAGTTATTCCTGTTCAAACACAAAATAATGCAGGTGAAATCAGGGTCTTGCACAATTATATATGTTCTAGCCCAGGGGCTTCCAGCTGTGGGGACAGCAGACCATAAGGCTGTCCATGCACTGTTTCTCTGGGATCTGTGAAAGGTGAGGAAGAAAAGTTAAAATACACCGTAACGTCAGCTACATATATGAAATTTCTACAGTACATCCAGCTGAGCCAGAAATGTTTAGGGACTGCCATCGTGAAAACAACCAAAACCAATTAAAATATGTATGACTGCTAATAAATTGTCCTGAGAATTCACCTGGCAGCACATTTTCTCCATAAGGACAGAAATAGTACTGGATAATATGCGTGTAGAAGCTTTAAAGTTTGAAGGATGACTTTATTTGCCTTCAATAGTTAAGACTCTCTATTAACTGAGGCCACTAAAGCTGTCTTGGCACTCTTCATCAATGAAGCTTATTAAGTCTACTGTCTTGGCCAGATTCCTTTTGTGTCAGACTACAAGTCCCAGACTAAGTGTCTGCAGCGTGCCATGCAGTGATCTGTGGCACACAGAGTTCATCCTAGTAATGGCTCTGTTTCGATGTCAATGACATTAAACACTTGTCCACTTATTTGCTCAAATTATGCTAATGAGCATGCAGTTGTGGTGAATGAAACTCCCGCGATTAATCGTCCGTAACATTGGAAACCCTTTTCTGCAGGAGCTGATGCACGCTGGAGCAAGCACAACTCCTTCCTTCAGGCACATGGTAAAACCCCAGGTCTTCACAACTCTTGTCTCATGGGGATGAACTCCATCCCCTGTGACCCATTTCCCACAGAAGATCAGAGCAATCAGTGTTCATGTACAGACAAACTCAATCTGAACAAAAATTCTGCCATTTCTGCCCATCCGGGAAAGTGATTATTTCAGATTTTTTTACTGCAGAAAATAAATAGGAAGATCGAGCATCAACTAATTTTTCAAACATTGTTGCCATGCTCTGTAAGGTATTGACAGTTGAATAGAGAATTGACAACCTTGGGGTCAGTAGAACAAAGACTATTTTATTTTAGCTTCTGAAATATTGAATCCAGTCAGCTATGAAAGTGAGCGATTGCCCATGCCCTTATTTAACATAGGAAGTGACAAAAGAAGATGAACTCTCTGACTAGGGACAAGGGTGTCCTCTTCACAATTTGCATTACCAAAAGCATCATCTAATCCATTTTTAACCTGATAGTGAGCATGCTAAACCCTGATGGCTTCAGGGTGAATTTCAAACATTAATGGCATGCACGAACATACGACAAAGCTCTCTCTCACCCTTGAACAGCAGAGGCACTGTGCAATGCATGATAGTCAGCAATGCTCTAGTAATTCAATGACATTTTGACATTGCCTGCTCTGCTCTCATTACTGCATTTCTGTATCAGGTTTCCCCAGGTCAGCATGAGAATTATATGTCAGACAGACAAATTCAGATAATTTTCGTGTGGTGGTGTTTTGGTGGGGTTTTTTTAGCAGTGACATAGGTGCATTCAAAGAGAAAGGTAAAAGACTCTCTTCCTTTTCACGAATGTAGTATAACAGACACTAGGGAGTGAAACCTGATGTATTTTGGATGTCTATGAGTAAATGCAAGTTGACAGCCTGGATCTCTCTAAACCTATATAGAGCTGTTAACTGAGTAGGAAAAAAAAATCATGTTCTTTCCAGGGACCAGGTTAAGGTAATCGCTGTACTCATGGGCTCGCTTTGAAGTCAACTTTATTTCCGCTGTTGGATTCACCTGACCATTGCATTTATAATTTCTTTTAGAGTGCATTTAAGGAACACTAGTCTGCAGATGATTACGGCTGCCAGCATAGTTCTCAAATCATAAAAAGTTAAGGACCAGTGCCTCATTATGAGCCTTTGAAACAAGGACTCCTATCCGCTTCAAAGATTTGGGTCAATATCTGAGTTGCCAGAACAACACAAAACTAAGGCTCTATTCCTGGAATGACAGAATGGCTGAGGTTGGAGACACCTCTGGAGGTCATCTTGGACAACCCTCTGCTCCAGCTGGGTCACCTAGAGCAGGTTGCCCTGGACTGGGTGCAGTCAGGTTTTGGATATCTCCATGGATGGAGGCTCTACCACTTTCTGGGATACCTGCTCCAGTGTTTGACCACCCTCACATTAAAAAAATTGTTTTCCTGTCTTCACATAGAATTTCGTTTGTTTTAATTTGTGCCTGTTGTCTCTTGTCCTCAAAGTGGGCACCACTACAGAGTCTCACTCCATCTTCTTTACTGCCCCTCATCACATATTTGCAAACATGGGTAAGATCCCCCTAAACTTTCTCTTCTCCACATCAACAGTACCAGATGTCTCAGCCTCTCTCCATATGAGACATGCTCCAGATCCTTCATCATCTTTGTGGGCCTTTGGTGGAGTCACTCCAGTAAGCCCACATCTGCCTTGTACTGGGGAGCCCAGCCCTGGACCCAGCACCCCAGCTGTGTCTCACCAGTCCTGAGCAGAGGGGCAGGACCCCCTCCATTGACCTCCTGGCCACGATCTGCCTGACGCAGCCCAGAGGCTGGTGGCCATCCTTGCCACAAGGACACATTGCTGGCTCTTGCACGACTTGTTGTCCACCAGGACCCCCAGGTTCTTCTCTGCAGAGTTGCTTTCCGGCTGGGCAGCCCCCAGACTGTACTGGCGCCTGGGGTGGTTCCACCCCAAATGCAGGACTTTGTGCTTCCCCTTATTGAACTTCATGATGTTCCTCTCAGCCCACTGCTCCAGCATGTCAAGGTCTCTCTGGATGGCAGCACACCCATATGGTGTATCAACCACTCTTCCTAGTTTTGTATTGACTGCAAACTTGCTGAGGGTGCATCTGCACCATCCTCCAGGTCATTAACAAAGATGTTAAGCAATATTTGCCCCAGTATCCACCTCTGGAGTACATCACTGCCAACTGGCCTCCAACTGGACTTTATACTGCTGATCACAACCCTCTGGGCCTGGTTGTTCATACAGTTTTCATTCCACCTCATTGTACCTACAAACTCCCATTAATCCCAGGTGAATCCTGTTTAGATCTAACAAGCAATATTTTTAGAACAGGGTGCACAAAATAAAATGCACAAGATGCTCCATTGGTTCATGTAAGGTCAAGTCATGTTGAATAAAGTGATGCATCATGTTGTTCTTAATAGGTTGAGCCTTAGGGCAACTGCACCCTTACTGATTCATATGAGTTACTGAAATCAGCCTGAAAGGAAAAAGTGTAACATTGGCCACATCTGTCACTGTGCCCAGAGGCAGCGACCACTCACCACGTGTGCACACTGCCGTGGTAGTTCCCTGATGCCTCTTTGCATTGCTCCAACTTCCCGTGTTGTTCGTTCATGGGTTTCTAGAGTTATCGAGAAGTTCTTTAACCTGGAAAGATACGTGAAAACATCTGCAGCAGCCCGTCCAGACTAAAATGCCTGTGAACACCCTGACCTTCAAAGCCCCATTCACTGTGGGATGAGAATAGGAAATCTTGACCTTGTTAGCAGAGGCACAGCACGAAGTCCCGACTCTATCACTATTGTCTCTCAGTCACTTCAACGGAACCAAGATTTCACAGGGTGTATGTCTCCAGCTCTGCTGAAGGCTAAAGTTAAAGCCTGTTGAAGTCAACGAGAACGTAAATGGACTTTGAGATACAGATCATGACCATACACAACCAGACAGACGAGGTCATTCTGTCTAACGTGCTACAGGCTCCCACTGGCAGAAAAACTCAAAAGCCCTGAAAATGGGCCTGTATGTCTAACTGTTCATCACAGACAACACTGAGATTTATAAAAGAACAGGGCAGAAGTCAATCTGGCTAATGAAAGCCCAGCTGGAGCTGAGTAAATTAGCTGAAATAAAGTGTTTATGGATCCTCGTAACAAACCCAACCTGCCCTGTTGATTTTGCAAATACATAATGTACAAGGTATCTGTTGGTACTAGTGTTAAAATACACATACAGAATGGTGACTAAAGGCATATAAAAACATTTACAACTAAAAATAATCTTCTCTCGTCATCTAATGTCAGTAAAATCTTCTCATGTTCTGTTCATGGATATTATTCAGCATTTGTTTCCTTGCAAATGTGTGGTTTTCTTTCACGCTACACCATGCATGTCACTTAAACAAATATGATCCTATTTTGCTTTTATAATTGCAACTGACTGTACGTCATGCTTATCATGACCCAAAGTATTTGAAAAACACTGCTGTAGTGGGAAAGCGAAACCAGTTCCACTTGAAGGTTTCCATCACCAGCCTCCCCGGATGGCCCGTTAGGCTGGGGGGTGATGGAGCCTGTCCCTCTCCCTGTCCCTGTCCCTGCTCAGGTGCCGTGGGGCTCTGCCCTGCTTGGGGGTCACTTTCCCGGCTCCCTGAGGGGTCCCTGGATCTCACGTTTGGTTACTGGCATTTTTAGGAAGAGATACTAGAGCAATGGGAGCCATTTTTCTCAATAGCAGGGTTTTTTCCATGAACTTACTTTCTAAATAAATATGTTGATCTTGATCAATAAACTGAGCTTTTGCCTGTAGGTGGTAGAGGAATTTCTCCTGTGGCGCTGAAATGATAGGAAACACCAAGAGAGGTGGAGAGAATATTGTTCAGTAAAGTTTGAAGGTAATTGAAAGATGTCAGTTGGCAGGAAAAATTAATAATATTAGTCTCCTTTGGAGATCAAAGATTTCTTCAGTGCCTTTTCTTTTCTTCAAGGGAAAGAAGACCCTTGTGGTCAGTGTTATTGCAGGTCAAAAAAGTGACTGCTAAGCTCTCAGATGAAAAATACGGAGCACTTTTAAATTCCCGTTGGTTATGCTCAGGGTCACTGTACACCAGTACAAAGCCTGGCTATTACAAAGGAGAGAGAGAGGGTTCCTCCAAGGTTGGCATCACCCCTCTCAGAAGTCCTCAGCTCAGCAAGCGTACATCTCAAGTTTTGTTTTTCACAGCAAATGGTTCAAAGCTGACTCTGTAGTTCCTTCTCACTTCAGAGGCAGCCAAACAACCCGCGTTTCCAGTAATCGTGGATAATAACATGGCAGTAAGGGCGAAAGAGACACTTTATTAAAAATGGTGTGCTTTTATATATTAAAAAAATACCACCTCCCGGAACAGACTGAACTGAGCACAGACGCTGCCGGAGCGGATGGAGCTGCAGGAGCTCTGTGCCCACTGCCTGTGGTCTGGTGCATCAGCAGATGACGAGTGAGATGCGGTGTAGAGCGTTGAGTGAAAACCAGCCTGTGGGCAGCTGCTGCCTGATTCTGGGCATCCAGGATCGTTCTTGCAGGTGGGAAAATAGGCTCTCCATTTTCAGAAAGGATTTAGAGGTTTCAGATTTTGTTATGTGTCAAATCTGAATTTCACAAAAAATTCGGAGAGCAGAACAAGGAAAACTACAGCACAGAGTAACAGGATTATTGCAGGAATAGAAGAGCTCCTGAACAAGAAGGAGCGGGTAGACTCATTATTTACCTGAGGGATGTTTTTGTACCCAGACCACATACTCATTTCACTGCCAGTGACAATAATTTGAATATTTATTGGCCTTAAGTCGGTGTTGAGAGGCTATATTGACAAAAGCTGTAGGGTGAACATCACCCCTGAGCAGAGGTGGAAGTTGCTGGATATATAATGATGCCTTGCAAGGTGTACAGAAGAAGATGCAAACACTGCAGAGCCTGTGCTAGTGATGACGGTTGAGCTCTAATGGGAATCTGAGGATGAAGAAAGGAGACGGGGCAGTGAGTGCAGGACATCGGGACAGGAGGGGCTGGAGGGCGCAGGGCTGGGAAGGGAGGATGTGCCCGGAAGGACCAAGGATGGAAAACACAAACACTAATCAAAGTGGAAGAGAAAGAGGTAAAATACCGTGTGGGAAAGAAAAGGAGAAAGGCAGCTGGGAACAAAAATAACGGCGAAAGCCAGGTGGAAGGCCTGGTTATGCGCGATGATCATGCAAAGAAAGGTGGTAGGTGTTCACAGCAGCGGTGAGCCTGCCGTATGAAATGATCGGAACGAGGAGGCATTCAGGCTGACACACGCCTGGAGAGCGCTCCTCGGGGAGAGGAGAATGCCTTCACAAGAGCAGCCTAATGAGGCTGGCTTCTTTAGCCTAAACAAGCGAAGGCTGAGAAAGGACATGATTGCTCTCTACAAACACATCAAGGGGAAAACATCAGGGAAGGATAAAAAGCCATTTATTCTAAAAATAATTTTGGCATAAGAACAAATGGCGATAAACTGGCCATGAATAAATATATGCTTGAAAAGTATGGTGGTGTCATTAAAAGAAAGTTCCTAAACATTAAAGCTTGCAGATTTGTGAACAGTCTTCCAAGTGGAGCAGCGGGTGCAGACGATATCTCCGCTTTTAAGCTCAATGAGTTCATAAAAAGGAACAAATTCCTGCCATCCACGGGCACCGGCGTCGGTAGCCCAACCGTCCTTTCCAGCCCTGCGCGCCTTTGTTCCTGTGCACATAAAAATTTGCTGCCGCTGACAAAAGGGTTTGACATTTAAATTATGTTAATTTAATAAGCATGGAATGAGATGACATGACTGAGAGCTCAGCTGCAATTCCAGAAGGTGCAGCCCTGCTCAGACAGGCTCCAGCCTTCTGGCCACGGGGCACAGCCCGGCTCTGCCAGCTGGCAGGCGTGCTGCGGCCGGTTGCGTGCCGAGGAAGGAACAGGGCAT
The DNA here is from genome assembly GCF_028858705.1 of Grus americana. Classification (NCBI taxonomy): domain Eukaryota; kingdom Metazoa; phylum Chordata; class Aves; order Gruiformes; family Gruidae; genus Grus; species Grus americana. Next base: position 22,074 of record NW_026561858.1, on the reverse strand, counting down.
CCCGAGGAGCCGGCTGGCAGGCAGTCCTGTCGCACGCTGCTGGCTGGCTGCAGGAGGCTCGTGATGTTCCTGTCTGCGGGCACTCCAGACATTGCCCCTTGCCCCTGCGGGAAAAGCCATCATTTGCCCACAGCCTTTGCCTGCGAAAGCAGATGTCCTGCTCGGTGAAGGGCATCTTCATCCGACAGCGGCTCTGCGGCGCTGCTGTCTTCCTGGAGTCCGGGGCAGGAGGAAAGCACAGTAGCCTCACCTCAGAAAGACCAAAGCATTGGGACTTCACCCCAGATCTTTGCACCCACGTCTTTGCCGGCATGCAGTCAGTCACCTTGCCTGGAGGTTGTGTCACCGTTAAAGCCGAAACGGTAAAGGCGAAGGAAAACAGAAAGTCTCTGCAGAGGGAGAGAGTTCAGCTATAGCAGGGAAGAGCTTAAATTTGTCTTCAGTCACGCAGGCCGATGGGGAGTACTGTGTTTTCATTACTGAAAAAAAATATTTCTTTAGCAGCTGTGGCAAGTAAGGGCCACACACAGAAAAGAGAATTGCAAATCTCTGCCTCTTTAGGAGACAGACTTGTCAGAGTTCAGAAGAACGATTTGCTTTATCACCGGTGGAATCTCTGAAGTATTATAATTGATTGCGTCTGTGCGAGGAAAGTACACAAAGATGTTGACTGAACAAAAAACAATGTGATTGGTTGAAAAGGTTTAATAAATGAAAAAAATAATCCTTTCCTGGATGTTTTTTATAAAGCATTAAGGTTTAATATATATTAGATGCAAAACATGTATATTTGCTGACTACAATAATGGAATGGAATATTTAATATTCCTGCCTTTGGGAGGGGTGGGGAAGAAGTGAAATTAAAATCTAAGCGCTCTAAGTTTTATAACTATTTTAAGAGTAATTTTCAAGGGACAACTAAAAAGAGACAACCTCATTAAAATAAACCAGGATATTATTTTTTCTCTTTAATAGTTCTGTCATATGATTAGCTGATACCTAAATAAATTAAAAAAAAACCAACCCACAAACAACATCTATATTGTTCATCTTGTAAAGATTATAAACTCAATCATAACAGTTTTTCCATTAAATTTTCTATCTGGAAAAACCTTTGGCTGGATAGTAATGCCAGGCTGCGTAGCGTGATGGAGGCCCAGCAACGTGTGAGGAGAGATGCCCATTGACATGAGGTCTCAACTCCGCTCTCATCCATGAAATTTCATAGATTTGCTCCAACTTTACATTTCCATTTTCCTAGTTTAAAGCAAGCCACTTTTTAGAAAAAATGGTTCGCACGAAGTAATCTCAAATCTCTTTTTCTCAGAGTATTCATTCTTGTTTTCCCCAGTTTCCTGAAGTCCTGTAATCTGTGTGTGTACCAGACTGCAGGAAACCCGGCCAGCATTCATTTACAAATACATTAGACTTAAAAGGCAACAAAATGATCCATAAGTGCCAGAATATATTCCACCAAGAAATGGTTGAGAAAATGATATGTAGTTGTGAAATGTGTTCTGAATTATTAATCAAACTCTTTGAATAAGTGTTCTGTATAGAGGAGCAACCTTGCAGTAATCCCCACCATGCCTGTAGATCATGTACGAAGCTATCAACAGCGATTCAGAACATTATTCTTCTCATTTAGATTTTCTGAGGTGCATTCCTCCTTTAAGAGACACCGAGCTCACAGGGTAAGAGCCGTGCAGGGGGATGGGGAAAACAATGAGGATGGGGAGCAGGGCTCAGCCAACGCCCTGCTTTGGACACCCAACCCCTTTTTCTGTCCGTGCATGCCTCGCGACTTTCCTGTAAGCCAAATAAGACTCTGAATGTATTTTCTGAAAGTTTTTTACTTCCACCTCAGTCATTTTCGATGGACCACTGTGTGCTTGGCATTCAAGCGCAGGCGGTCGGTTAGCTGGGGAGGAGCACGGAGCACTGGTCGGGCCCCAGCCCAGGAGCACTGGGGATGCCCCTGGGCTGGCGCGACCTCGGCAGAGAGGACACCAAGTCTCTCCAGCAGCGATGGCTGTTCACCGCATGGGCGAGGGCAGACGGCGCGAGAGATTTAGAATATATTGATCCTTTGCCTGGCTGCACAAGTCTTGCCTGAAATGGTAATCCCGTGACAAGAAAAAAAAGTATTTTAGTTAACTTTAACTTGACAGAGGAATAGGCTACAAGTGGGAAAAAAAGAGGCACTGGCTTAGTGGGCTGCAGAGCTATTTAAAATCACTGAACTACAGCCAGCCACAAGCACCTTCAGCTCACAGGCAGTGTCTCTCTTCCCTAATTGCAGCTCACGTGGCACTGCTGGCACTTCAGTGCTTCTAAGGAAAAACCAGCCGTTCCCAAGTCAAGCTTTCTTACGGCGAGCTTTGCTTTTCCTCCTGCTGCAGCACCGGCGCCGTGCGGTGACAAGCCGGGCTGCCTGCCAGAGCGGGACCCTGCCTGGGACCCCCCCCGTGTGCTGCCGCTGCCCGCACCGTGCCAGATGGACAGCCGCCAGCCTCCGCCGCGGTGTCTACGCAACGGTTTGCCCTTTGAAGAATTTTTCTGGGGGAAAAACCCCACAACATATATGTATGTATATTTAAATATGCGGGCTAAAAAGAAAGGTCAGGTAATTGCAGGTAATTATGCCCATGCCGGGAGGCTCCCCAGTGTGCGTGCCTGCGCAGGAGGTGCAGGACTCCCCACATCAGACCTGGCTCCCCACCACAGTACCCAGGTCCTCCCAGATCCCGTTGTCTCCAAGGATATCCCTCAGATGCTCAGAGATACAGGAGAGGGATTCACTGGGACCAGGGTGCTGGACAGGAAGGCTGCCGGTAATGAAATGTAGTTTCTTTTCTCTCTGAATTTTTACTCTGGCTACATCTGTATCTTCTGTGGTTGAACTTTTGCAAAACTTAGCCCATCAACAGGTATCTGAAAGCCTCTTGTATTTTCTGACAGGGCTATGCTGTAGCGGCTTAACAGTATATTGAAAATGAGCCATCCCACATGCTGAACAAAAGCTCTTTGCCTGCTTTTTTGCCGCCTTCTCCACGGATCTCACTCATAATGAGGACACATTTCTTTAATCTGCTAGACTTTTCAGGCACTGATTTCTGGGAGAGCTGTAAATGATTGGAGAGCACTGTGAGGAGCAAACCTAAAGGCTGAGAAACTGAAATAATAAATACACCTAGAATTACACTTTCACAAAAGGTGTTTTCACTGATACGTAGCAGTGACATGCTTAGAGCAAGTATGTCAGGACTGGGGGGATCAGAGGTTCAGATCTCTCCCAAATCCCACACCGAAACTGGCCAGAGCAACACGAAGTACCAGCAGGCTCGGCCCCTGGGACACAGCTCGGGGCGGCCCCCAGCAGTGCTGCGGACCCTCAGCCGGGCGACCCGGACCCCCAGCCCGGGGGGAAGGCTGGACCCCAGCAAGCCTCCAGCTGAGAGAGACTCACTGCCTGAGCATCTTCTCTGGTCCCCACAAAACAGGAGTTCTCACTTCTTTTCCTGTGTGCTCAACGCACAAGCGTAACACATTATCTTCACTATTTGTTAATCAGTATATTTACACACCTTGCAGATAAGTGTGCTCTGAGAATGCTAATTATTTGCTGGGAGCTTGTTTTATCTTTGCAATCTAATGATTGGTGGGGAACTGTAGTGCAGCAAAATTGATGTAATACAGCAATGCGAGAATCCCTATATGAAGAAATGCCATTTTTTTCACTTCTACATATGTATAAATTGTAATTCCTCTGCAATCTCAATGGGCATGGTGCCACTACAATGCTCTAAGATGGAGGAAACGAAGGCGGTTGTGGGCTTAAGTCTCCCAGTGGTTTTAAACTCATAATATGTCTTACTTACGATGTAATACTTGTTTCAAAATGACTAGACGTTGCACTGATTTCTGCCCAGGTTACACAACGTAGCCGTCCTGAAGCTGAGTCACTCTCGCACTGCTTCTGCCCTGCTCTCGGCCCTTTCCCCACGTTATCAGCAGGGCAGAGTGCGGATGAGGTCTGTGTAAGGACCCACCGTGGATGCTGCTGGGAGCTGCCCCCACTCACCCTCCTGAACCTCTCTGGCGAGGCCACAGCTTGAAGCCCCACTCGTGCCCAATGGGAAATTGCTCCACGGTCGCTGAAAAGCCTCAGGGAGGGAAACCACGAGAGCAGCTTATCCCATCCCAGCTACAATGTGTGCCCAGCAAGGACAGACCCGGCTGCCCCAGGAGAAGAACGGACCATACCTGTGCCTCCGTGCTCTCCACAGACCCTCCATCCTGCAGGAGCACAGGCACCGTCTCCCCAGTGCTCCCTCGTTTCTCGGTTGTCTCTGAGCTGGTTTCCTCCTTGGCCCCATCATCTGATTTATTGCTTGTGCCCCGAAGCCTCGCAGCGAGGCTCAAACGCTCTTCTCCCACATTAAAGGTGCTAATTCACAACCTGTCTGCTGTCAGAGGCAACTGCCGGCGAAGCGAGAAGGAGGCCACACAGAAATATCCATCAGATTTCCTGATGGCACAGGCTGTGAAATGCTGCAATAATTTTCCTGAAGCAATATGCCAGCAGCACGTCGGTGCCGCGTGTCGCCTGTGACAGGCGGCACTCCGAGAGCTCCCCAAACCCGCTGTGGGCTCTGCTGGGAACCTGCCGTGGGGCACAGCCGGCACACGGCGTGCAAACCCTTCCCGGGGCTGGCCACGTGCTCCCGGTAAAAAAGGGTCCATAACATCCAGATGACAAAGTGCAACAGTGTGCAGAGCGTGGAGCAAGAGCAGAGAGGGATCCTGGGGACACGCAACGGGAAAACTCAGTGGGGCCATGAGTAAAGCCAGGTTGGAATGAATCCCTGTACATAAATCGAGTCTGTCTCCAAACTGGATGCAAGGCATAGCAAGAGCACCGGCATGGGATGACCTGGTGCCTTTGTACTATATTTACAGGTAAACATCTGTTTCCCACACACTGCACCTTTCTTTACATAATTATCCCTGTAAGTCTGGGCCCGTAGCCTTAGATGCTTCAGACGAGGATCTGCTGGCTGAAACACAAGCTGCTGCAAACATCGCTTGCTGGGCAGCCCTGGCTGGCAGCGGCTGTTCGGTGGCCCAAGCAGAGGCGGTAGGCAGCAGAAATCAGGCAGGCGGCAAGGAGCAGACAGCCCAGCGAGCTAGCTGGAGCAATCCTAAGGGCCAAGGTTTTGAGGACAGCGTGGTGTGGTTTTTTTACCATACATTCTTGCAGCAAGAATCCTGTGTTGGATAAGCCAACATGTATAGCGTTAATCAGGGAGATACATATACATTATCTGTTGCGATAAAGCCAAAAGTTTCCTGTAAAAATTCTTAGAAACCTTTGGAATGGTGATCCCTTGAGAACTGAATGATGAACGTCGCCATTTGGGGACAGTAACCTGGGCTGGCGTCCCTGTGTACCTCTGACTTCTCTGTCTTGTGAGCAATGCCTTGGCCTCTTGCTGACCTTCATGTCAGGAAAGATGGAAGCGACCTATTTGCTCCCTGAAAGCTATTTGAGGCTGAGGCCATCCATCTGTGTTCATACAGTGCCCGGCGTGAACTCACTGCTGCGCAGAAAGCGCCTGGGCTCTGCAGTTACAGGGGTGAGTTACGGCACTGATTGCAGCCACGCAAATAGTGCTGCCTTCTCCCCGATGAATCAGTGTGGGACGGAGCAGGGGCTTTCAAAGGCGAGGGGAGAAGGATGTCCCTCTTCTCGTTGCCTGAAACGCTGCCTGAACGCAACCATGCCCACGGTTTTTCAGATGCAGCCTAAGCTGGGTGGGCATCACAGAAACAGAGAGATAAAGCAATATCTAACTACTAAATATTGCACCATCCCTGCAAAGTATGTCCAACCCGCTCTAAGCTGACCCTGCTCTGAGCAGGCGGCTCGACGCAGACCCGCAGCGCTCCCCTCCCGCCCAGTTTGTTCGAGTTTCATGGCTATCCTTTTGGATCACAGGAGGAGAACAGCGCCAGGCAGAGCTCGTCTTTGCTGCTCAAGTAATCGGTGGGAACTACCCTCTGCTTGCTCCCCCTTCCCCCTGCGTACACAGGGGATGACTGCCTGCCCTCCCCTGGCCGTTCACCTTCCCGACACCCCCCTGCACACGCAGCAAGCTGGCGGGGATCTGGGGAGGGTGGAGAAACGTGCCGCGCTCGAAACATGGCACTCGTGCTATTTTCTTCCCCCCAAAATCGGTAGTGTAGTATCTCCGCATCAGATCTGAACTCCCCACAACCAGGCTGGCTGCTCCGTAGAAGCTTTTCTGCTCTATTTTTAGTAATTTTAGTACAGCCCACACAGCCTATTAAGTATTAAAATGATGGGGTAAAATTAACACATCAGCTGCCTGCGGATACCAGGCACGCTAAGTGCGAGGCCGTTTTACTGACCCAGACATCACCTGGCTTTGCATTTAAACTCCGAGTGCCTGACTTCAGCGACCCGGGGTCGGGGCGGCAGGTCCGCAAGCAGCCTCGTGCCAGCGGAGCGTGTTGGGAGCTGAGCTTGCCGCTAGACTTGACCTCTAATTTGACTTGACCCTTTGCAGGCTAGCTGAAGGGAAGATGCTGGATGGACCAGTGATACCAGCTCGGTACCCGCTGAGAGCTCATTCGTGTCGGTGAAGCTTCACTTGACCAGATTGAGCTGTTTTCCAGCTCATTTGAGCCATATACCTTTGAGCAGCAAGACGGGCAGCTTGTCTCGCTGTGGGGGAAGTGGTAGGCGGCAAACAAAAGGAGAATATTTCTCCCCCTCCGCTTCTGTGTTTTGCTCCCAAGATGACTTATCTCCAAAGAAAAAGATCATGTTAAGTATATTCTGAAAATAAATTAACAGACATAAATCATGAGAACGACACTGGCAATTCTTCTCCAAAGGCATTAAGGGCTTTTGGTCTGGTTCATGTGGATGATTTTTATTTTAAACATATCACTAAAGAAAAAAAAAACCCACATTAGAAATGCTGGAATCAAAATGAAATCTGTCGAAACAAACATCTACATCAAATTTACAGAAAAAAAGAATTATTAGGAAGTGGAAATGTAGAATTTACATTTCAAATTCCTATTAAATGGTTAAAAATACGTCCTGTTCATGACATGCATCAAAGGCACTTACAGAGTTATGTGTGAAAAATCTGTATCTTTGGTGTGTGGACTTCTTATGGCAAAGCCCCAGTGCAAGAATTACCTGTGAAAGCTGGAAAGTCGTCCAAAAAAAGCATCTTGTTAAAAGAGGGCTCAGGACTCAGCACGAAATTACAGAGCAGTTAGCCTCTCTTTAAACGAGCAGACGCTAATTGGAGCCATTGGCGGGTTCAAGGAGAAGGACACTCCGTGGGCTCATTGCTGAATGAAGAGCGTCTGTCCTCAGCTCGGGAAGGGGATCGCCTCCGCGCCGCTGCCAGAAACGCAGCCGGCAGAGCGAGGAACCCCCCGTCCCCAGAGCCCCCTCCCACCGCACCATGTACCGCAGAAAGGCAAAGATGGAAACTGGGGGGGGTCTGGATTAACCACGTCGCATTTTAACAGCATTTCTGCTTGAGCACAGAGAAGGACGCCGCTGTAGGGTTTTCTATGTTGTTAACTTATATTTGCCTTGGGAATGGTTCTTCTTAAAATATTTTCAATTGCAGGGGTGATTTTCCATTGGAAATGAAGTGAATTATGGGAAGCTATACTTGCACACAATAAAGTTTCCATCTCAGCTTAGCAAAAACAGCAAAAGCAACCACACTGAGAAAAGAATAAATCCCAAAGTAAAGAGTAAGAAGTGGTTTTGATTAAGATATATTGCATTATGCTCAGGTAGGATGAGGGAGAAGATTTTTAAAAAAATAAATCATCCTTTGTCTTGATATTTGTTTGCGACTGCTAAAGAAAAGGTATGCCGTTAAAGCGAGGCTTTATAATGGTTTATGAGACAGAAAAGCAAAAGCAAAAGTGCTATAGAGACTTAAATGAATTAAGCTGTAACCATCCGCTCCAAAGCCTGCCTTCAAGTCTGAGGACTTCTTACAGCTCGCTCCTTCTTCACAGCCAGCTCACACACCTCCTCAGAAAGCCAACTTTCCAAAATACCTCCTTTACGTGACAGGACTACTGAGACCTACGAATCGTGAACATAACTGAGAACCTTCTCACTACAAAGGTGGACAACCACCCCCCTGGGGACCCCCTGAGGTGCTGTGCCGTGGCAGATCATCTTCTTGCATCTCACGCACACCGAGCTGTGCCGGAGAGAAGCAACATCTGCAGGACATGATCCTTCCTCCCTGGGTCACCTTTCTGCGGTGGCAGCTCCCCGTGCAAACGCACCCACGGCACGGCCATCCCCGCGCAGGGCAGGAAAAACAAGTGGAGGGCGGTGGGGGACGGTTTAGGTGTAAATCGGCAGCCTGCAAGCTGGACGGAGGAGCGAGCGCCAGCTCTGCGGCTTCGCAAGAAAGGCACCCGCTTTCTCATTGCAGCGTTCCTCCCCCTTCTCCCTTCCCTTCTGGTCCTGCCACTGACTGCCCTACTTACGTTTGTTTGTTTGCAAATAACACGCAGTACAAGGTTGCTAAAAACCTCATTAGCTGCGGTGGTGCTACCCAGAGATATGTTATTATGGAAAGGATTACGTCACAAAGAAAAAGAGCATCAGTCTTCCTGGAGAGATAAACCCACCCACACAAGCAGTTCAGACAGGGACTAGAAAGGTTGAAATTAGGAATCGATGTTGACTGTCGGTGTCCTCTGAGAAACGCGGGCTTGCCTACCGCCAGAGAGAGCCGACAGTGTGGGACCTGGGCATCCACGCAGGCTCACGCGTGCCGGGCTGACACGGCAGAGGCGACGCGCAGCAAGGCGAGACAGTTGTCAGACTCACCGAAACTCCCCCATCCACCTTCTGCCTACTGCACCGCCGAGGTGGCAGGGAAGCCAGCACCGCTGAGAGCTGCTGAGTCTCCAGCTCCTGAGCCATCCATGGATGGTGATGCCACCCTTTCGTCCCCTGCTCACCCCGATGGGCAGAGGTCCATGTTAGGGACCTTCTGTGGACACACACGGATACCTCAGTGTGCTTTGCATTCATTTTCTGCCTTTCGTGTTGGGTTTTTTTCTTTCACTTGTGTTTTGGGAGCAGGTGGAGCACTCCTGGAGAGATAGGAGGGTGCTGAAGAGTGCCTGCACAGTGGGTCCCAGACAGAAAAGCAGGTGGGGACCAGAGAGGCAGTAGTACGGCCAGCACGCTGATCGGGGCTGACTGCAACTCCAGACACGCACTGCTGATTCTTTGCTGAAGCCGCTCTTGAGAGAGCGATCACAAGGGCTCGCTGCCAGTCCGGGCGCTCGGGGGCTGCTGTTCCCACATCCTGCACCGGTCGATCTCTCCCCAGCTGGCCTCGGGTTCGGCTTGGTTCCTTCTGCGGGACACGGGACGGATCCGGCGGGCTTGGGCAGCTTTCCTGAATAGCGAGTTCTCATGTGGCTGAGGCCAGGGAGGCAAACGTCACTCTCCCAGCCCAGCCTGGGTCTCTGGGGCGGCTCACCTTGGTCCGAATGAAGAAGTAAGGGGAGATAAGCACTGAGATAGTATTTCTGTGGTGTTACCAATATCTGGTGCTTTGAAAGAGCACTTAAGCAAGGAAGACTGTCAAAAGTATGACAAACACGATGAAAGCTGACATGATGTATTGCACTTCTTTTCACTTCAACAGCACTGAACCGGGAGAAGAGTTCTTATTTTCAGGGTCAGCACTCCAAGCTGTTCCCTTTAGCGCTGAACTGGCCATGGGATGCAGTGCTGTGGCTCGGAGCCGAGCTGAAGAGATGCCGTTGGGGACAGCTGATGCAGAGAGAGAGGAGCAAAGCACTGCGCATGATCCTGGTGGAGTGTCTCACGGAAAAAAACTCAGCTCATACACCCGTCACATGGAGCTACCAGAGCATTCAGTGATTGTGGCATCCAGTGGGGAAAATTGAAATAATCCCTGTTTTTTCAAATGCAGAACAAGATGCAGTTCCAGAGATCTGAAACCTCACAGAAACCCCAGAAAGAAACCTGGGGCAAAACCTGGACTATGACATGACACTCCAGGAGCTCGCCTTTTAACCCACGTCTACCATAATCTGAATAGACAGATGTGAGAAGGTCACAGAGAGGAGATCTGGCAATCTTGCAAAAAAGGCTTCACGAAGCCCAGCAGCTGTGAGCTGATGTTACACGAATTCATCTCAGAAATAAGATGCGGTTTCCTTGGGATCGAAGTGATAAAAAGCAGAACAGTGTTCTCAGGAGCAATGGACCTGCCACAGCACGGCAGCTCTGAAGTGAGCTGGGACAGCCCTAACCCACGCTCGAGGAGATGCTCCGCAGCCGGCGTGCAGGGCTGAGGTCAGTTATTACAAATATGACCTCAGAGGAGGCATCTTGCCCTCTCCCTCCTCTGCATCACCAAACGTCTGGGCACCCAGCCCTCTTCCCTCAGTTCGCAGCCGTAGAGCCCGTGGCATCAGAAGGAGGGATGCAGCCTGCGCTGCCTGCGTGGCATCAGTTACACCAGCAAACGGCCCAGGACGGCATCGGAGCAAATAGGAGTTTTGTTTAATTTTCAGTAAAAACCAAACAGTACTGCAGCACCTATTTGAGAGTCTACTGAGAAGTAGGGGAGGATTTTATTATTTTTTTTTTACTAGTAGGTTGTAGTTAATCCAAAGGTTTTGGGGTTTCTTTCTGGTAAAGAAAATCACACATCTAACCAAAATACTCTAGCAGTTAAAAGATTTTATGTAGTGGTAGAATCACCCACTCAAACTCACTGGGGCTGGAAAGGATCCCAGGATGTCCCTAGTCTAAGCTCCCACTCAACGTAAGCTCAACACTGGATTTCTACCAGGCTGCTCGGGGCTTTGCCCAGTTGGGTCTCAACCCCCCCCCAAGAACAGAGACTTTTTAGCTGCTCGCATGAGCCCCTTCTGGAGCCCCAGCGTGTGTCGTTACCTACGGGCATCAGGTAGCAGCTGCCCAGTCCCTCTGCTCTGCAAGTGAATTAAAGAACAGGTTGAATTACAAAGAAAACCATGTTAATAATACATGTGCTCTGGAATTGCAATCAGACTATGCAAAAATGGGACGGTTTTAGCATGAAAAACAGTAAGTATGTCTCAAACATTTTAAGACAGCTCTAGATTTTAATGCCTGAAGCAAAATTCATTTCTTGAATGAAAAGGATATGATTCATTTTGCTTGACCTTATTCAGGGGATTTTAGATAGCTTTTTTCCTTGCCTGATTGAACAGCCTCAATTTTGGTTTACTTTGCATTCCTTTGTCTCTTTTTCTTTCTTTATTGTTTTTTTTTCAGTACTATGGAAAGCTGAGAAAAGAACCAAGGCAGGGAGAAACAATATTAAATATTAGGTAGCAGTGAAATTAGACCTTTCTATTAAAGTAAATAAAACTAATCATTTCTATATCTAATCTAAATTATCCATGGAAAGTTCTCATTTTCTTTGGAAATCTTTTTTCATGAATAATAATATTGCATAGATACCACAGCTCTTGATGCTTGAACAAACAAAAAAATCCAAGCATTATTGATTCTCGTGACAAATAAATCCTCTTTTTTTTTTTTTTTTTTGGGGGGGAAGGGTGTGCAATCAAGTTTCCTCAGACTTTTTTTTTTGTTTTTACGAATGTGTCCCCACACACCCCCTTGTTCCAGGATCAGCTATAAATAAGTGCCGAGTGCCCGCAGAGCGTGGGGGAAGCTCACACCTCCGCGGAGCTGACTGCAACAGCTTGCAGATGCTTCGCTTCAGCCGTGCTTGGCTCCCAGTTGAAGACTGAACAGAATTTTAATAGGAAAGGCTCCGCGCTTCGTGCCTGCCCCGCGAGAGCACAGTCACTGCGTACGGATGTTGTGCCAACCTGCGTCTTCTGACACACGGGTTACGGCATGGTATCACCCAGTCCAGCCACAGGTGTCGGTGGGAAGGGACTTTCGGCCGTCTTCTCATCCACCCCCTGCTCCAAGCGGGGCTACAGCCAACACGAAACCCTGCCGTCGTGTCTGGCTGCTGCCTGGCTTCGTCTGTGAGCACCGGGCTGGAAAAGCATCTCCCAGTCATGCCGTGGAGAGCACTGGATCGGCACCGGGAAAGGGGCCACAGGCGTTCACCACCTCCCCACCACGGGCAAGGTCTAGGCGTACCTTCAGCCTGCTCCACTGAAATTGTGGACACAAGCTGTAGAAATGTGAATAATACAAAAAAAATACCACCCTGAAGCCTGTTACACAGCGTCCAGCTCAAAAAATCTGACTTCGGTATAACAATTCCCTGTTGACAGTCTCCAGATTCAGATCTTCAGTTGTTGACTTTGAGAGCTGGCCGTTCCTTTGCATACAAAATTCTCCTTTTTTTGCACAGACCAGTGGGCTTGCAGAAACACTCAAGCACTGTGAACAGAACAAGACTGACTGAAGGTGTTGAAGGAATTTTCCCACAAGTTGCCCTTGTCCACTTTTTCCAACTCACTTGCCTTGTTTAGAATATTTTTGTTCCACACAACAGAAAAAATGCTTTTATTCTTCTAAGCCAGTTCCTACAAATGAAACAACTAATGGAAAGTAATGAAAATGGACTCTGACAGAATTTTCTTAATTTTATAATAAACTGTTATATTTAAGATTGCCTGATTTCCATTATAAAACCTATTTACACTGTAACTCAAACCTGTTTGCACTGTAACTCAACTGGCAAAGGAGGCATCATCTGAATTTTAGTAAGAGAACTAGCACTGTATCCTGAGACCAAATGTGCTTGATTAGTTTATAAAATAAATCAGCCTTTTCTATGTTCTACAGATATTGGGCCGATATATATTTTTTTAACTGTTGCCAGCTAAACAAGTTTTCTTTAAAAAATGAAATTTATTAATCGGTAGTTATTTCCAGGGCTGTTTTCAAGATTTAAGTAATACTAAAATAAATCAGTTTTATATGAATCTTTTTTTCCCAGAGTAATCTTGGATATGACTTTCTTATCAACATGATATAGTTTAAATATCTAGTAGCCATTCTGGCTTTTCTACTGAACATAGAGAGTTTGTTAATGCTCTAGACTTTCTGGCAAAGAAAACTAATATATGTGCTTCTTAATGCACTATATGGGTTAAAATTGCCTAAAGAAAGTCTCAACCTAATTACATTCTAGTATGCAAGAAATAAACATAAAGATTTAGAAGGTTTCAGAGGAAGGGCACAACCAGAAATAAATAAATAATGTCAGAACGTGAAAACCAAACTGTGAGAAAAAAAATCAGAGCATTAACAAGACCGATAACTCTGCCTCATGAGCTCTAAGCCAACATACAGCAGGGGTCAGATCATCTCCTAAATTATACAGAACAGGTAAAAAAAATCTGAAAAGTAGTACATAAAGAAAAGAAACACTGGAAGAAGCACATAAACTTTATTGGACTTCAAGGTGTTTTGTATTATTTTTAAAGAATCTTTATAATCCAATTCTGATAGACTATTAGACATGTTCTGAGAAGTTAAAGCATTTTAAGAACATTTTGCACTGGGTTTTTCACCATTCACACCAAGGAAATTTGAGAAATACTTGATAAACGTCTAAGACTTCCGAACATTGATTGCTTTCCTCTTACCCCCTTGGGCAGTTGCTAAAATGCACCAGTCATTATTTCCTCGACAACTGGCACACACGACGGGGCTGCTGAACTCCTGTAGCATCTGCCATCGTCATCCACCTTGCGGTCCGGGAGCGCTCGAACATGAGGCACGGGGTCAGGAGATGAGCTGGGGGCAGCTGGAACCATCCCAGCTCCGAAACTTCCTGAGCCCAGAGTCACACGGAGGTACATGCTCACATTAGTGGTTACCTATAGTCACTAAACAGAAAAGGTACAAAAATGGCAGGATATGCCCAAGAGCATTGGAAAAATACAGTTTATCTGAAGCTGTTTAAACCTAAATACTTGCCTTGTGTATATACGCATAAAACTTTGCTCTTTGCTCAAGAATTACCCAAAGGTCTAAGACCAAAGCAAACAAAAGTCAGAGTGGATGTCCACCCTGGGCAGGACTGCTGGTGCTCTCATTCGCTTAGGATGGACCCACACTTCTGCCCTCGGACCAGCCAAGGTCTGGTGTGCCACATCCCTGGTTTTGGTGCTCCGCTCTCCTGCTCCCCCCTTTGGCTCGTTAGCTAGCACATGGTCACACACGCACCGTACGGGGACATTCAGGGGAGCGTTATCACCCAAAGCGAACGGCATCAAACCGCTCTTCAACCCCCCGTGCCGTGACGGTCTGCAAATGGCCGTGTTGCATCGGTCCCTGCTCTGCTGTCACAGCGTCCAGGAGCACTGGTGGGCTCCAGGAGTTTGTCTTCTGTGTCTGCAGCTGCCGTTGCCTCCCCGGGTGGCTCGGTGTAACCCAGGACTGTACGGCTCTCTCAGCGGGGAGGTGTGCCCGTTTTCTCTCCCTTTTGTACGGCATCAGCTACGTGCTGCGCTAAATAATATCAAGAGAAGAGAGAGGACTATTTCTCTGTACTCTCCTGTAAATCCACGCTCCAGGGAACTCAGGTTGCTGGAACCCTATAGAGAAACCTGCTGGTTCAGGGTCGCGCGAGGACCCAGCAATTGAACTGCATGGACACAGCTGCCAGTTCCCTGCATTTTCCACAGGTCCACAAATTTTCAGGCGACACTGGGGTTATGGAGGTGTCGGCTTGTGCAATTTGTAACGGTCTGATGAAATGATTAAATTCCAGTATAAGAAACCACATCTGCTAGAGGAGATTTCAGAATATGGCTCGCGAGTACAGCAGGAGCATCACACGACTCTTCGGAACGCTGCCAGCTGCTCACGTCAACCCATTCGCCTGCAAATTGCTGGCTAAGCGCAGCTTCGCTGCAACCCTCCGGGGCAGATCTCCTTCAGAAGGTACCCGTGCGGCCAGCCCCGGCTCTGCGCTGACGCACCGGGATTCCGCCGCACGTTTACTGAACAGCAGGGCTCCTTTGCATTTGGACTTGTCAATTTTACATACAGAATATGGGGAATTATTACATTTTCTACTGTGAGTTTTACACTAATTGGTTGGGTGGAGCCGCAGTGCCCGTAGCAGTTTAAAGGCACCGACACGTGTTTTTAAAACATAGCTGTTGTTTCCTGTCGCTGCACTGGGGTTCACCCTTTCTCTGAAGCCCAGGTAACGTGGAAAAAAGCTGTTACTTGTAGTTAATGAAACTTATTTGGAATTGGATAATATTGTCATTGATGTAGGGGTCATAAAACCCACCAACTTAAACAACAGCTCTGGGTACTTTCTAACATTCTGAGAATGCCAATTATTGCTAAAAGGTCTCAGGACTAATAACTTTTCCTTCACCCAAAGGAGAAAAAAAGTAGAGCGAGAGAGACATAAAACTGATTTGAACTGTTGTTTTCATGATCCATTTCTCAACAGAATAAGATTGTTCATCAAGTAGTGGTATGTTTATCCTGATCACAGTGCTTCCTTCTCACTGGTGAGGATGCAAATTTGGGAGGTGAGAAAGACTAGAACTACAAGTATAACCAGAATAAATTTTCATAATGTAAACCATTTACAACAAATACAGCAACAGACTTGGAAACGGTAAAGTAAGATGGATATTAAATGTATTCCACCTTTGTCTGTCAGACATTTCTGTTTCATTTTATCCCTTTTGGGCAGACACACATCTACACAGCAGATCTCGGCGGTGCTGACAGGGCTGGCAAGTCCATTACTCTTACCAGTGTCACTGATATTCTGTCTTTCTCCGGCAACAGCAGACGATGATTCTTGTGTGTATACAAGTATTTATACACACATTTATGCAAATAGATAGATCTTTACAGTTTGGGACTCCTTAATTTTTTCATTTATAATTGTTTTGCTGAAAAGCCTTACGTATGTGTGTGTATATATATATTCTATAGTCTACTGGCAACTCTAGTGCAGGGATCTGGCCAGGAACAGCAATTTTATCACACGCATATTTATTCTTACTGGGAAACACTAAATGTTTTTTACCCGATAACGGCAATCGCATCACAGGATAGCCTTGTTCCACATCCCGCAGTCTCGGTTTGTCGAAGCTGTGCGTGTCTGAGCACTCCGTCCTTGGGGAGCTGCCCTTTGGATGCTGTGGCTGAGCGGTGCCCGGCCGCCCAGGTACCACTGGGGTGAACTGGGCAGCCCATGCAGAGACACAGCCCCAGGAGAGGGGACAACCCCGCACCTCGAGGTGCTGCAAGGTAAGCCTGAAGGATCAGAGTTGGGTGGGGGTAAGAAGTGGGAACTTTCCTGAGAGGAGATGACAGAGGTGGATGGAGCACCCATCCCCAAGAAAACCAAGAGCAGGGGACGTGAGACCAAGACGACTCCTGAGCCCTGAGGAGGCCAAACAGGCATGTTGTCCTGGCAGCTGTTGGAACTCAGGCTCTTCTTTGCTTTGAACCCTTTGCTTAAAACAAACAAACGCAAACCAATCCTTGACAGGTTAAAACTGAGTATTCAGCAAGACCAGAAGATTTTTCATTCTCCCCCACGTGAAATTTCAGGGAAATAAAAAGTCATTAAACCTGCACTTTTATTTCAGCGTAACCGTGCTTTCTGAGAGCGGATCACTCTGGCAGAGCTTCTGATCAGCTCCACGAGGAATGGTGGTGCAGACAGAACCGGCCACATCAAGGTTGCCAGACTTTTGCCTGTGATAACAAGCTGAGAAGTCTTTCTGTTCAATCGCTCTTTGTGAAGACCAGGCGGGAGGAGGGGAGAAGGAAGGAGAAGGGTTTTTCTCAGGTGACGAGTCTGTGCCGCAGGTCACTACTCAGCCAGGAGCAAGGTCTTCTGTATTTTTACTGCAGTACAGAACCCTGAAAGGGGAGGCTGACAGCGGCAGCTCTGACACACTCACCGCTGCAGCATGAATGGCGCTCCGGTAATGGGGATTTCTTGTAATCAGCCTGTCAGATTTATGTAAAAACAGACAAGATAACAATAACTGACTCTGCTTTTGTCTGCCAGAAACCTGTGACCTATTTAGAAATTACTCAAACCAAGGTGTATCTGCATGCTGAAGAACAGGGGAGCCGTGCTGACGCTCACCTTGCTGAGGCAGTGACATTATTTTGACAACGGTGCTACGCAGCCAAATGGACTCTGGTTTGTGAAAAGGGATTGTACAGCACAACGGCAAGGAAATCCCCGCAGCCCCGGGGGGAGCAGGGCTCCGGCGTGAGAGCAGGCAGTGACCCCGCGGGGATCCCTCCCGGGGGGGGCTGCAAGTGGCAGCAAGGTGCCAGTACTTGCAGAACGGGGGTTATTTTTCACTGATTTCTGTACTTCCCTGAAAAGCTGTGCTTGCAGTAACACACCTTTATCACAACCTGTCATTTCTGGAGGCTACTGTTTTTGATGGAAATGAGTGCTTCCACAGCCTGGCACGAAATAAAACGGGGCATCTTGCCTGATCAGGACTGAGCGTGCGTCACCTCTGCAGGTAACTCCTGTCCTCTAGACGAGGGAAAGACACAAGATAAATAGATCCCGAGCAATCCCACAAGCCAGATACAGCAGTAAAGCTGCATGATTGATAACCCTTCAGAGGGGAAAAAAAATAACATAAATCCTCATCTGACAACGTGTAGCCTGAGAATTGGACACTTCGTTTGGTTGATGTATTTGCTTTTACGTTGCATTATATCATTTGTGCTACGGAGCCCAAAGGTGTCACTGAGATCTGGACTTTATTGTGCTACGCGCTTTGCTAAGTACGTACTCATAGCTAATGGCAAACGCGTCCCCTGAAGTGCACGCTGCGGCATCCTGCTCGTGCAGGGTGGCACGTTACTGCTGGAAGGCAGCGGTCCTGGTGCGTCGGGGAGCCCTGAGCGCGGGAAACAAGGAGGAAGGCAGACGTGCTCACCGTACCGTGGCAAAGGGAAACTAAAGCCCAGGCAGAAATGTTCTGCCTACAGTCGCCCAAGGAGACAGTGCTTTCGCAGACTGGCCCTGCCTCTCTCATAAGAACCACATGAACCAGCAAAGAGGCTTTACTTACATTGGGTAACAAAATTAAAAATATTTGCAAGACAGTGGTCTTTTAAAAAAAACAAGCCTAGCCTCCTCCCCCCAGAAAAGGTTCTGATTTCATTGTTCTTTTCTGTATTATGGTTCCTGTTTTCTAACAGGTCTTTTGTCTCCTTGTAATCAAAGTTGTTAAGGGCAATTTTATGTAAAAACACTCAGGACACGTCCCTGGACATAATTCATTAACCAAACACAAACCCTGCTCTGCTGTGCGAGCTGGTTCCTCAGGCACTGCAGGTCAGGAAAGAGAAGACACTAAGCCAAACAAAACCCTGCCACTGTCCTTAGACCAAACTCATAATCCACAGCCCATTTTCTCTCCCTTACTCCCACCAAGACCCTGCAATGGAAGAGAACCGGGCAGAAGCTTTGGGAAGTCAAGAATCAGCACCGTGATAAAACAGCATCACTTACACACCGTGCAGCGGAATTACACCAGCAGACACAGCCCAAGCCAGGAGGCTGGAAATCCAAACGAGCACAGTCATTCCTGGGGCACGAGCTCCAGCTCTTGAAGTGAGGAACCCAACAGACAAGCCTCAGCATGCAGAGAAGTGAGGAGGGCTTTCGTGTCCCACTGTCAGCAAGAGGTGTGCTGTCCGTTTTCTGCACTGATGCTCTGGGGATGTAAGAAACAGGTTTTAGAATTGTGATTTAGGTCAGAACAGCCTAAAGACACACAATAATTACGAGGCAGGAATGGGATCCAGGAGAAGGAGTTTGGGTATTGACTACCTCTGCAAAAGAGGAACCAGTAACGCAAAGAACAGTGCACAGTAACAGAAGAGTGGCTATCTCCGCATCGGAGCAGCGGTGCCAGCAGCCGGGAGGAGCAGGGAGTTCTGTGTCGGTCGGGTCCCCCCCAGCGTGGTCCCGGCACCCCAGGCTCAGGTGTCCCCACAGCAGAGCTGTGTCGTCCACCCTTGGGCTGGGGTGGCTGAGAGCATCCTCCAGATTGCTGGACCTTCACCGGTTGGTGGGTCACCCTCCCCTAAACATGCACGGTACCAGGCCAGCCTGGAGCCTCTGACATCAGCATAACTCCTCAAATGACGTCAGCTCAGCAGGCCAGGACACGAACTCGTTCTCATAGCACACAAGGTAGAAAACAACTTCTAAAGTGGTCAGGCTTTACTGAACTGTTACGAGGACAAAGTTGAAGTAAGGGCTTAGCATGAGATTTTCTTGTAGAACATTCAAATGCAAGGAGCTGAAGAAACAAATGTTTTCAGCAGCCCATTGTTCACTGCCCATATTGCGGATAAGCCTCATAAAATGTCAAGCTTCTAGCACTTAGGTAGCAATGCCATTTCCATTTCCAAAGGCCTTTGGGTAGCGCTTGTGAACAGAAGGGAGTACATTTTTTTTTTCAGATAACTAGTTTTCTTGCCTAAAAAAATGAAGTTTGTTAATTAGGTTGAATTCTGGTTTTGTTTTGGTATTGCTAAGACAGGGATTATTTTCTTGAAATTTCAAAATCTTTAACGTAGTCATTACTTCATACAAATATTTATATCAAAAAAATGTTATCTTAGATTGAAATTTTGAATTCCTAATTCAGAACTCAACATGAAATGGTTTTGGCCTTTATTTTATAAGTGAACTATATTTATGTCCTGTTCCTTGTTTAACCATTTTTTTCCTACCTGTGACTTTTGGTTCACCTTCTCAGTGAAAATTGCGATTATTTGCAGTTCTCATTGTCACTGAAAGGGCAGCTCTGCCTCCGTGCCTGACAAAGGCACTCACCCTGAAGAGCATTAACTCCAGGCAGCTCATCCACCTCTCAGTAACGTAAAGGAGATCTTCCAGGTGGTGATTTACATCACTTAGGCTAAGCTTCATTCTCTGGAGCGGCTTCCTCGGTCCCAGAGCATCCTGGGGAGCCTGACTTCCCGGCTTGGAAATGGTGTCTTCCTTCCAGGAAAGGACAGCCTCGGAGGGAAAATGTGAGAAGCAGCAAACTGCTACACATCATTGGTCCTGCTCCATTTCAGTAGCAGCAGACTACCTTCTGGTGATATCCATGGCAGGTCTGACAAGCTGACGTGCACGTCAGGTTTCTCCAAGGTCAGCTAATCCCTACTGATGTGCTGACACGCCGAATATCGTACATTGGGTCGTAACCAAATCTGATTACACTAGTAACGGTGGGTGCCAGGGATGAATGAGCTGCAGGAATAATGACATGCATGGATGGCTTGCTGAACAGCACGGGGGGATGTTTTTGTGTTCTTGCTTTCACCGCTTGGGACCTACTGGTTCATAAGTAACACCAGTATCAGTATGTAGCTTCTGAAGATGAGTAAAATGAATGTAATTTCACTTCTGGATGGAAGGGAGGAGGAGATATGGCTGGAAAAACAAACAGAAAAGAAAGAAAAAAAAAAGAACTAGGCAGAAGCCCTAAAGAACAGAAATGGGAATGAAAATATGTTGGGATCCACTGCTGCCTTTCTCCTCTGGAGCTGCTTCCATTCAGGAGATTTTCCTCAAAAGCCAACACAGCTGAAGCTTGGTAACGGATCTGCAGCCCAGCGAGCACTGACTATAGCTTAGCAAATAGGATTTACATGAGCTAAAAATGAGTTAACAGAGGAAAAGGCACGGCAATTGTGAGAAAACATTTTAGCTGCTTGAAGTCATCCTTAATATCAGCTTTTTATATCACACTTTTCTCGGCAGAAAAAGATGATTATCAGAGTGGGAAGGTTTAGCATTTAACATCTGGGCTTAGAGCTAGTTCCAGTAACATGAGTTTTATATTAAAATTCATCTGGAAATGTTAGTGTGCTAGGTACTGTGTAAAGAAATAGCCTAAACCTTGTGGAGCTTACAACCCAGACAGCCTACAAGCAGACTACAGAAACAACACGTGCAAGAGAGAACCAGAGAAATTACAGGGTTTTCCAAAGGGGCACATGGAGCTTTTAATGGAGAATTAAGACATGAATCCTGCTTTTTCGGGACATATGTCAGTGCCTTCATTGCAAGACTTTTCTGTCTCGTGTCCAACCCCTCCAACCCCAGAGCTGGGAGGAGCCGAGGGTCTCATGCTCCGTGCGGGTGGTCTGTGAGCCAGCGACCTGCCCGAGCACACCACTGCTTGCTTTGCTCCTTTGCGCGACCAGAGCAGAGCGGCCTTGGCTGCCACCCTGAAATGCAGACTCAATTGTAAGTTGCCCAAATGATTTCTCAACAGTTGAAGAAATGAACGTACAATGCGATCATAACAATTTTGCTGTAGCTGTTTTGAGAGAATCCACAGCTGTGAGGAACTGTTTCCTTCAGGAATTAATGACTTGAGGCAACAGGTATTTATGACGGTAACGGGGGCGGCACCTCCTCTATCTGCTCTCTCAACGCACGAAGAGAGAGAGAGACTGGAGTAAGATCTTGGTCCTGACCAGACAGACAGACAGCCTTAATACAAGCCCAGAGCTGCCTTCACGATGTAGTGGCTGAGGTCCTCCTGGAAGGGGAAGCTGTTATGAATAAGAAAACACTGCAACAGCCTTCCAACAAGATTTATTCTCTTGATGATAAGCCAAATTAGTTTTGCTATTCTCTTCTTAATCTGATTGACAGGGCAAATCTGTCATCTTTTATCATGACACCTAAATTGGAAGTAAATTAAATCAACAAGCATGGAACTGTGTAACGCTTTATCTTGCACGTAACTGCGGGGCAGGGTACACAACGGGACCGCACACGTTCCTTCCGGACACCGCAATGTGCGTTTACCGTCAGGCCGTAAATGAAAGAAGCCGCTGTAACGGCTCCCTTTGCCTCCAAGGTGGAATCTTCTTGCCTGCAGGCTTTTATCTGCAGCCACCCGCACCCTAACAAGCTGCCTTAAAAATAATTTTGGTAATTGAAGGTTATAATT
>NW_026561857.1:0-30716 GCF_028858705.1 Grus americana | reverse complement strand
ATTTCACAGAATCATAGAGTATCTCAAGTTGGAAGGGACCCATACGGATCACCGAGACCAAGCCCCCGCTCCACGCGGGTACTACCTAAAACTAAACCGTGCGACTAAGAGCATCGTTCAGACGCTCCTTGAACTCCTGACAGGCTCGGTGGCTGCGACCGCTTCCCTGGGGAGCCTGTTCCGTGACTGACCACCGACCGCCCCTCTCAGTGAAAAGCCTTTTCCCAACGTCCGGTCTGAACTTGCCCTGACGCAGCTTCGTCCCGTTTCCTCGGGTCCTAGTGCCGGTCACCGGATGAGAGCGGAGGTCAGGCCTCCCCAGCGCCTCCCCCTCGAGGAAGGTGTAGACTGCGATGAGGTCACCCCTCGGCCTTCCCTTCTCCAAGCTGAACAAACCAAGTGACCTCAGCCGCTCCCCCCTAAGTCTTGCCTCGGGACCTCTCGCCATCTCGGTCGCCCTCCTCCGCGCACGCTCCCAGAGCGTTGTTCGGCGGGCACCGCTCTCGACCGGAACCTACGCTGCACGTAATATCAACTGAGCGGAAAGGAAATGACGGGCTAAAGGGACAAATACACGATTTAAGGCAGCCGCAACGATGGCAGATGTCTGTCCGTAGCCCTTCTATTTATTTCACAGCGCTCCTGCGTATCAAACGAACGGCACAGAGCAGAAAAGGTATACGGCGTGGCCACGTTACCCCTCGGGGAGGACGGCGAAAGGAGAGAAGATCTAGAAAGAGGAAGCAGCTGGTACTTCGCTTTTGGTAACAGAATTAACATCAACACGTTCCTTCCCTTTGAAATTGAAAACGCACCCAATTCTCTGCCACTGTTGACCACCGACACTTGTAAATTTCTAGTGAAACAGCTGAGGAAAACAAAGTTTCAGGTCCCTGGCTAGGGGAAGAAACCAGGCAAGCGCCGCCGTTCCTTCCCCCCGACAACACTAGCAAAAAAAACCAGCCGCTGGGGGGCGAGCGTTCCTCCGAAAGAAAAATCAGGTGAGAAACCGCATTTTTATTTTCAGCTTACCTACAGGATAAATGTCTTTGTAGTTGCTACAAAACGTGTGTAAACTGCACAAAGATTAAGTTTTGTAACCGATCTAAGGTTCAGTACGAAAAACTACCTAAAGGAGTACGCAAAAGTCCCACTCATCAACAATTATCTGACCCTGTTTCATATAAAAAAAAAAAAAAAAAAAAAAAAAGTAACGCTAATCACACAGACAAGCCCAGGAACCCTCCACATGAGAATCTTTCCGTTCAGCCGGAGGCGGCAGAACGAGTACTTACCACGGGCATCCTCATCTGGCTCTCCGCTGCTAGCAGAGCGGCACGCCAACGCTGTCCGGTACACGCCGTAGTACGCCTAGTTGCTTCTACGTATTTACCGCCGCCTGATTTGATACTCTCACAAAGAGATCGACGAAAATAGCCACCCTTTCTTTGAAAAAATAAAAACCAAAACCACACAGTTAAGGAACGGTAGGCGAACGTATTTCTAAATCATAAACCCACGGCTTGCAGGCAGACCAAGAGCAGCTCTGACGATGCGGTACGCTCATCAAACATCTTTCACGCAGGAATAACAGATGTACTCCTTTACCACGGGACGCAGCCGGCACAGGGACAAATTTCATGCTGTTTTTGTCACACGACCGTCCTTCTGCACCAGCCAGTGGGTTCAGAATTAAGGACAGGACAGGCTAAACGCTCACACGAGCCTCCTATCCGTAAGAAACTATTAAAAATAGAAAAAAAAACTTCCACGTTTTAGATCGCGTTGCCTTAGGGACTGCCTCCTTCAAAGCCTGCCTGTTGGGGGGGGGGGGTGGGGGGGGCGCGTTGTGCGCGCACGCTCGCGCGTGAGGCGTGGAAATCGGTCGCAGAATTCAGTTGCCTAACGAGAGACGGCCCTTCTCCTCGCAAGGCAAACGTTTCAAAACGTCGTACTCTTTTCCGATTTTACCGGCTGGTACTGGGGTTGCCCTACCAGCATGAGTTGGGGACCCGTCCCTCTGGGTCCGTGCGACGCCAAATTAAATATTCTGCAAGTAAACCGAGCAGGAGATGGAAAGTAAGCTAAGATGCTCTCTGCCGTACAAGGTTTGTTCGCCATCGTCCCCGAGGGAATCGCACAAAGCCCACGCTTGCCGAACCGGTACGTCGGAGGCCTACGGGAAACGGCGCTGACGTTTCGCCAAGCTCTTCTCCTGTCAAGAAGAGGACCTTTTCTGCGGCATCCCTATTGGCGTTCGGCCTGCTTTCGGCTCATTCTGGCAGGTCAGCTTTCAGAGAAAGCCTGAGATTTCAAACCGCCAAGCAACATTCACCATTCTTGCTCTCTGACTACGGGGAATTTCAGCGAATCGGAACGCTACTTGGAGCCACGTTCCGGGTCTGTTTCGCCGCAAACCAAATATCTAAGCCACGGACCGGGCGCCCGTAGAAAAAATTACTTTAAAAGATTAAAGACAAGCACAGTACTCACTTTTCTGAAATTTCTTCCGGTAGCGCCATCAATTTAGCGGCCGAACCCAGCCGTCGAAATTCCGGTGCAACGGAGCGAGCAGGAACGTGTCCGTGCCGCTCTTCCCTGGCCACGGAGCCTTCCGCTCTACCCGTTACTGCGAACGTACGGAGCATCGGCGCAGCAGCACCTGTGGAATAACGCACCGCCCACAGCTATACAGAAGAAGAATCCGAGACGACGGTAGAAGACCCCAGACAAAAGTCACCGCGGGACTAAGGGACGCGCGGACAGCGCGCGAGGGGCGGGTGTCCGGGACCCAAGCGTGGAACGGCCCCGGGATTTCTTTGTTCGGGGTCCCTCTCTTTGGAGGCGCCCGCCCGGGCCGATCCCGCTGCTGCACCTTTCAGTTACGTTAATTATTTTACAAAATCCGACACCCGGAGACTGCTGCCGGAAGCCTCGGGTCGAGCCCGGAGGAGGAGGAGGAGGAAGCGCGCCGAGAAGAAGCGTGCGCGCGACACCGTGAACGGGGTGCGAACGCTGGGCGGCAGCTGCTCCTCCTCAAACAGAGACAGAGAGAGAAAGAAGAGGGGGAAAGCCACAGGGTACAGAGGGCGGAAGTGGAAAGAGGGGCCGGGAGCCGGACAGAGGGAGGTGGAGAAAGAGGCCGTCGGAAGGGAAGGGACGGGCTGCGGGGCAGAGGGGGACTTGCCAGCGCCAGGTTTCGCGGTTCCACCGATAATCGTAAAGGTCTCTGCCAACCTCGACGATTCGGTCGCTTTAAAAAACAATCGGGATCTCGAGGCGGACCGAGGGAGAGACGGAGAATATAAAAACGGTCGCGGCTAAGAGGGCAGAGAGGGAGGAATCGCGAGACAGGGAGAGGCAAGCCGGGCAGGGGAAAAAGTCCCGACAGGCTTCTGCAGCGACAGGGAGGAATTGAAGATTCGAGAGAGGGAGCTGGACAGAGAGAGAGACGGGGAAAGGTAAGACGGTGGCGAGCTACGGGGCAGAGAAGCAGAGTTTAATGCCGGGGACCGGGAGAGGGACAGAGAGGGAAGGAGAAAGGAACGAAGGGACGGGCTGCGGGGCAGACAGGGAGGGAGGAAGGAAGGAAGAAAGAAAGAGGGACAGGGAGCCAGACGAACCGCGACGGGGAAAGAAAAAGGTACCGACGGGCTAGGAGGCAGAGAGGGGAGACTTTAGAAAAACAGGGACGGGGAGCGAGACGGAGCCAGACCGAAAAAAGGAACCATAGCGACGGGTGCCGGGACAGAGAGGCGGGCCTTCAAAACGAGGGGCAGGGAAGAGGCTCAAGAGGGACGGAGAAAGAGAGAGACTCACGACGACTCGCTACGGAGCCGAGAAGGAAGACCTCGAACAACAGGAACGAGGAGCCGCACAGAGAGAGCCAGAGATGGCAGAAATACCGACGGGCTACAGGACCGAGGGGGAGGAATGCAGAAACAGTGGCTGGGGCCGGACAGAGAGACAGGGAGAGAGAGAAGGAAACAATAGCCACGGGCTACGGGGCAGAGAGAGCGAGGACCTAAAAAGGTGGGGACAGGCAGCCCGTCAGAGCGAGATGGAAAAAGAACATAGCGGGGAGCAGAAAGCAAACCAAAAACCCACAGCGGGGTGGGAAAGCGAGGGGGGCAGAGGAGGGCCCGCGACGCAGAGGAGAGGCGATGGGGCCCCGCGGGCCCAGGACTCACCGCAGCTCTGGCTCTCGGCGCTGCCGGGAGAGCTTGCCAGCGCAGACGCTTCTTTCTCCCGCTCTCCGCCTTTCCTTTGCTGTCACTCCGGTCGCTCGGCTGTCCTCTCCGCCTAAGAGAATACACGGGTGTCTTACAGCTCCGAGGAGACGAGTCTGCCTAGATGAGTAGCCTGCCTCCCTGCCTCCCTCCCTGCCTCCCTCGGTACGCGGCCGCACCGTGCTTTGGATTACGCGTGGCGACCCTGCGGTGCCCGTCGGCAGCCTGACCTGCCGCGGAGCGCAACGAGGGATCTTTCCTCACCCGGCGAGGCAGGCGCTCTCTTGCCTGCAGCGGGAGGCAGCTGCCGGCCGGAGAGCCTTCCATCTCTTCTTCCTTCTTCTTCTTCACCTTTCTCTGGCCATTCCAGCTTCCCTTAGGGCAGCTCCTGTCCACGGCCGGTAAGCGCTCCGCCGCCTGTCCCTTTTCGCCCCACGCCACGAGGCGAGCCAGGCCAGGCACAGGCGAGGCGGGGTGCAGTCGACGGCATCCCCAAGGGAGGGACGGGCAACCACGTCCTCAGCGCGGCCTGGGAGAGGGAAAGAAAAAGCAGTGGCCGTTACTACCGGAGGTCGGCCTGGCCGGAGACCCTCCTCCTTCTGCAGGGGCTTCCGGAGACGCCGCTCTTTCCCCGCGCTGCTGCCGCTGCCCCGCCGCCGCCAGCACCCTGTTCAGGAAGAAAGCGGCACAGGCGAGGGCCAGCTTGCCGCCTTCACGCCAGGCTCGGGGGCGGCCTGGGGCTGCCGGACAGGCTTCCGGAGAGTCCGACCGGTAGCGCTCGTCTCGGGACACCGGGGCAACGCCTCACGCGCGCGCGCGCTCTCGTAGCACGGCCGCACCGCTGCTGGGAGCGGCTGGAAGCCTGCAGAAAACCACTCGAAACCGCAAAAAAACCCCAACCTCGCGCTCCTGCGAGAGCAAGTCGGGCTGTCCGGCAGCCACGTCCGCGAAAACGACGCCTCCCGGCACGCACTGGCAAGCGCCGCGTGGCAGCCATTAGAGTGCCGTAAGACTACACTTCCGGCGTGCTCCGGGGAGCCAATATGGCCGACCAGCAGCCGCGTGCCCAAGACTGCAACTCCCGGCGTGCCGCGGGAGGCAGCCTTCCACGCTTCCTGACCCTGCGGGGACACCGTCCCGTGCCCTCACCCCAAAGCCGATCACCCACCCGAAAGCCCCGCCGAGCCGCGACGGCAGCCCCGAGCTCCGCAGCGCGGCTCCGGGCTGGCGCCCCCCCCCCCCGCCCCGCCTCCCCTCAGCCACCTCCGAAAGGCGCGGACGCCCGCCGGCTCCGGGCAGCCCCGCCGCGCGGCTCCGGACGGTCTCCCCGCCCGGTTCCGACACGGCGCGCACCCCCCCCACCCGCCGCACGGCTCCGGGCAGCCCCCCTCCCCTCTGTGGACACGGACCCCGCGCCCCCCCCGCCTCTCCTCGGAGGCGGCACCGCTGCCGCCGCCCTCCTCGGGGCTTCCCCGGGACCCGCCGGTCCGTCCCGCTGCCCCGCTCACCTTCTCCCTCCGTGCAGCCGCAGCCCGGCGACGCCTCCGCTCCTCCCTCGGCTCACAGCAGCCCCTGCACACCGGCTGCCGGCAGCCGGTTCCGGGGGAGGGGGCGTGGCGCTGCACTGCGCATGCGCGGCGCTGCCGCTGCAGTACCGAAATTTGGTCGCTAGGCGGCAGCACCGAGCGAGCATGCGCTGTGCGCTGCGTGAGGGGCGGGGCTTGGCGTGCGTCGGGGGGGCGGAGTTTGTGTGAGGGGCGGGGCTTGGCGTGCTCGGGGGCGGAGTTTGCGTGAGGGCGGAGTTTGCGTGAGGGGCGGGTTTGCGTGAGGGCGGGTTTGCGCGGGGCGGGCTTGGCGTGCGTCGGGGGCGGAGTTTGCGTGAGGGGCGGAGTTTGCGTCGGGGGCGGAGTTTGCGTGAGGGGCGGGAGTTTGCGTGAGGGGCGGAGTTTGCGTGAGGGCGGAGTTTGCGTGGGGGGGGCTTTGCGTGAGGGGCGGAGTTTGCGTGAGGGGCGGAGTTTGCGTGAGGGGGGAGTTTGCGTGAGGGGCGGAGTTTGCGTAAGGGCGGAGTTTGCGTAAGGGGCGGAGTTTGCGTAAGGGGCGGAGTTTGCGTAAGGGCGGAGTTTGCGTAAGGGGCGGAGTTTGCGTGAGGGGCGGAGTTTGCGTAAGGGGCGGAGTTTGCGTGAGGGGCGGAGTTTGCGTGAGGGGCGGGGTTTGGCATGGGTCAGGGGCGGAGCCAAGAAGCATCACTTTTGGATCCCGAGGATGCGAGCAATGTGACCTTGTTGAATACGTTAATACCCCCACACACACCTCCTCCCCTGCCCTCCATCACGCCCCTCGCCCCCCCCGCAAAGGAAGCGCCAACGCAGCCGGCACGGCAAAAGAGACCGCAAGCGTTTATTCAGTCACACACAGAGCCGGTTCCGGGAGAGACTCCGCACCGGGGCTCGGGGCCCGGCCCTGGGGCACCTCGGCTGTCCTACCCGGAGCCACGCTCGCCAGTCCGGCGTGGAACAGACACACGGTCGGTCCGTCAGGCTGCTGGAGAGCTGGGCTGCTATGTGCAGGCTGCCGCCAAAACCGAGGAGCCAGCTGCAGGACGCTAGAAGAGAGGAGAAAAGGGGCAGCCAGCTGGATGGGGGGGGCGGCGGCGGCGAGCGAGAAAGCACGAGGCAAGGAAAGGGACGGCGAGTGAAGGACGGGGACAGGGAGCCTGACAGAGAGGGAGGAAGAAGCGGCAGGAAGAGAGGCAGCGGGACGGCGACCGACAAACCAGGACGGGGAGCGGGACAGAGAGGCAGAAACGACCCTGGGCGGGCAGCGCCACGGCGAGGGAGGAAAAGAGAATAAGGGCAGGGAGCCGGACCGAGAGGTACGGCGAGGGACAGCGGCACGGGGAGCAGGACAGAGCAACAGAGAATAAAAAAAGGAAGCGGGAGCGTGAGAGAACGGGCTGGGGAGCAGGGAGAAGGAGAGATAAAAGGAGAGAGCAACAGAGGGAAAGAGGACCGGGGAGCGGGACGCTGGGGCAGAGTGAGAACAAGAGGGGCAGGGAGCAGGACAGAGGGGCAGAGGCAGAAGGAGGACAGAGGGACAGAGAGACAAAAGAGGGAGACGAGGACTGGGCAGAGGGGAGAGAAAGACGGGGGCAAGGAGCAGAGACACAAAGGTGCCAGGAAAAGGACGGTCAGATGGAGCGAGAAACAGGGTCGGGGAGCAGGACAAAAGGACAAAGAAAAAGGCGAGGAAGAAGGAAGGAAGGATAAAGGTGGGACAGGGAACGGGACATACGCAGCGAAACAAAGCAGAACAGAGAAGAGAGGACAGGGATTGAGGAACAGAGAGAGAGATGCAGGCTGGTACACAGAGACGGCGAAGGTAAGCAAAACCAGCGACGGGCAGGAGGACCTGGTTCTGACAACCCATCGCTCCCGGTGTCGCTTCCACGGCCTCAAAAATGCGACGTGCCGCAAGACAAGAGAATGGGAGAGTGAAAGCAAAGGCACGGGAAACTTAACGCTCTTAGTAATTTCACTGAGCATCACAGCTTACAGTTACTCAATGTCTTCCGGTGTCACAGGGTGAGGTACAACTGATTTCGTCTCCATATCTCTGGACAGAGCTTTTCTCATATCTGGGGGGGGGGGGGGGGGGGGAAGAAAAAAAAAAAAGATATTCTAAGACGACAGTCCTTGCACAAAGCCACCTTCAGCGAATTCTCTATTACAATAAGGTCGTTTCTAACCCAGAAGATTTCACAGAATCATAGAGTATCTCAAGTTGGAAGGGACCCATACGGATCACCGAGACCAAGCCCCCGCTCCACGCGGGACTACCTAAAACTAAACCGTGCGACTAAGAGCATCGTTCAGACGCTCCTTGAACTCCTGACAGGCTCGGTGGCTGCGACCGCTTCCCTGGGGAGCCTGTTCCGTGACTGACCGACCGCCCTCTCAGTGAAAAGCCTTTTCCCAACGTCCGGTCTGAACTTGCCCTGACGCAGCTTCGTCCCGTTTCCTCGGGTCCTAGTGCCGGTCACCGGAGAGAGCGGAGGTCAGCGCCTCCCCCTCCGCCGTCCCCCTCGAGGAAGGTGTAGACTGCGATGAGGTCACCCCTCGGCCTTCCCTTCTCCAAGCTGAACAAACCAAGTGACCTCAGCCGCTCCCCCTAAGTCTCGCCTCGGAGACCTCTCGCCATCTCGGTCGCCCTCCTCCGCGCACGCTCCCAGAGCGTTGTTCGGCGGCACCGCTCTCGACTGGAACCTAACGCTGCACGTAACTCAACTGAGCGGAAAGGAAATGACGGGCTAAAGGGACAAATACACGATTTAAGGCAGCCGCAACGATGGCAGATGTCTGTCCGTAGCCCTTCTAGTTATTTCACAGCGCTCCTGCGTATCAAACGAACGGTACCAGAGCAGAAAAGGTATACGGCGTGGCCACGTTACCCCTCGGGGAGGACGGCGAAAGGAGAGAAGATCTAGAAAGAGGAAGCAGCTGGTACTTCGCTTTTGGTAACAGAATTAACATCAACACGTTCCTTCCCTTTGAAATTGAAAACGCCACCCAATTCTCTGCCACTGTTGACCACCGACACTTGTAAATTTCTAGTGAAACAGCTGAGGAAAACAAAGTTTCAGGTCCCTGGCTAGGGGAAGAAACCAGGCAAGCGCCGCCGTTCCTTCCCCCCGACAACACTAGCAAAAAAAACCAGCCGCTGGGGGCGAGCGTTCCTCCGAAAGAAAAATCAGGTGAGAAACCGCATTTTTATTTTCAGCTTACCTACAGGATAAATGTCTTTGTAGTTGCTACAAAACGTGTAAACTGCACAAAGATTAAGTTTTGTAACCGATCTAAGGTTCAGTACGAAAAACTACCTAAAGGAGTACGCAAAGTCCCACTCATCAACAATTATCTGACCCTGTTTCATATTAAAAAAAAAAAAAAAAAAAAAAAAGTAATGCTAATCACACAGACAAGCCCAGGAACCCTCAACATGAGAATCTTTCCGTTCAGCCGGAGGCAGAACGAGTACTTACCACGGGCATCCTCATCTGGCTCTCCGCTGCTAGCAGAGCGGCACGCCAACGCTGTCCGGTACACGCCGTAGTACGCCTAGTTGCTTCTACGTATTTACCGCCGCCTGATTTGATACTCTCACAAAGAGATCGACGAAAAAGCCACCCTTTCTTTGAAAAAAATAAAAACCAAAACCACACAGTTAAGGAACGGTAGGCGAACGTATTTCTAAATCATAACCCACGGCTTGCAGGCAGACCAAGAGCAGCTCTGACGATGCGGTACGCTCATCAAACATCTTTCACGCAGGAATAACAGATGTACTCCTTTACCACGGGACGCAGCCGGCACAGGGACAAATTTCATGCTGTTTTTGTCACACGACCGTCCTTCTGCACCAGCCAGTGGGTTCAGAATTAAGGACGGGACAGGCTAAACGCTCACACGAGCCTCCTATCCGTAAGAAACTATTAAAAATAGAAAAAAAAACTTCCACGTTTTAGATCGCGTTGCCTTAGGGACTGCCTCCTTCAAAGCCTGCCTGTTGGGGGGGGGGGGGGTGGGGGGGCGCGTGTGCGCGCACGCACGCGCGTGAGGCGTGGAAATCGGTCGCAGAATTCAGTTGCCTAACGAGAGACGGCCCTTCTCCTCGCAAGGCAAACGTTTCAAAACGTCGTACTCTTTTCCGATTTTACCGGCTGGTACTGGGGTTGCCCTACCAGCATGAGTTGGGGACCCGTCCCTCTGGGTCCGTGCGACGCCAAATTAAATATTCTGCAAGTAACCGAGCAGGAGATGGAAAGTAAGCTAAGATGCTCTCTGCCGTACAAGGTTTGTTCGCCATCGTCCCCGAGGGAATCGCACAAAGCCCACGCTTGCCGAACCGGTACGTCGGAGGCCCTACGGGAAACGGCGCTGACGTTTCGCCAAGCTCTTCTCCTGTCAAGAAGAGGACCTTTTCTGCGGCATCCCTATTGGCGTTCGGCCTGCTTTCGGCTCATTCTGGCAGGTCAGCTTTCAGAGAAAGCCTGAGATTTCAAACCGCCAAGCAACATTCACCATTCTTGCTCTCTGACTACGGGGAATTTCAGCGAATCGGAACGCTACTTGGAGCCACGTTCCGGGTCTGTTTCGCCGCAAACCAAATATCTAAGCCACGGACCGGGCGCCCGTAGAAAAATTACTTTAAAAGATTAAAGACAAGCACAGTACTCACTTCTCTGAAATTTCTTCTGGTAGCGCCATCAATTTAGCGGCCGAACCCAGCCGTCGAAATTCCGGTGCAACGGAGCGAGCAGGAACGTGTCCGTGCCGCTCTTCCCTGGCCACGGAGCCTTCCGCTCTACCCGTTACTGCGAACGTACGGAGCATCGGCGCAGCAGCACCTGTGGAATAACGCACCGCCCACAGCTATACAGAAGAAGAATCCGAGACGACGGTAGAAGACCCCAGACCAAAAGTCACCGCGGGACTAAGGGACGCGCGGACAGCGCGCGAGGGGCGGGTGTCCGGGACCCAAGTGTGGAACGGCCCCGGGATTTCTTTGTTCGGGGTCCCTCTCTTTGGAGGCGCCCCCGCCCGGGCCGATCCCGCTGCTGCACCTTTCAGTTACGTTAATTATTTTACAAAATCCGACACCCGGAGACTGCTGCCGGAAGCCTCGGGTCGAGCCCGAAGGAGGAGGAGGAGGAGGAAGCGCGCCCGAGAAGAAGCGTGCGCGCGACACCGTGAACGGGGTGCGAACGCTGGGGCGGCAGCTGCTCCTCCTCAAACAGAGACAGAGAGAGAAAGAAGAGGGGGGAAAGCCACAGGGTACAGAGGGTGGAAGTGGAAAAGAGGGGCCGGGAGCCGGACAGAGGGAGGTGCAGAAAGAGGCCGTCGGAAGGGAAGGGACGGGCTGCGGGGCAGAGGGGGACTTGCCAGCGCCAGGTTCGCGGTTCCACCCGATAATCGTAAAGGTCTCTGCCAACCTCGACGATTCGGTCGCTTTAAAAAACAATCGGGATCTCGAGGCGGACCGAGGGAGAGACGGAGAATATAAAAAACGGTCGCGGCTAAGAGGGCAGAGAGGGAGGAATCGCGAGACAGGGAGAGGCAAGCCGGGCAGGGGAAAAAGTCCCGACAGGCTTCTGCAGCGACAGGGAGGAATTGAAGATTCGAGAGAGGGAGCTGGACAGAGAGAGAGACGGGGAAAGGTAAGACGGTGGCGAGCTACCGGGCAGAGAAGCAGAGTTAAATGCCGGGGACCGGGAGAGGGACAGAGAGGGAAGGAGAAAGGAACGAAGGGACGGGCTGCGGGGCAGACAGGGAGGAAGGAAGGAAGAAAGAAAGAGGGACAGGGAGCCAGACGAACCGCGACGGGGAAAGAAAAAGGTACCGACGGGCTAGGAGGCAGAGAGGGGAGACTTTAGAAAAACAGGGACGGGGAGCGAGACGGAGCCAGACCGAAAAAAAGGAACCATAGCGACGGGTGCCGGGACAGAGAGGCGGGCCTTCAAAACGAGGGGCAGGGAAGAGGCTCAAGAGGGACTGAGAAAGAGAGAGACTCACGACGACTCGCTACGGAGCCGAGAAGGAAGACCTCGAACAACAGGAACGAGGAGCCGCACAGAGAGAGCCAGAGATGGCAGAAATACCGACAGGCTACAGGACCGAGGGGGAGGAATGCAGAAACAGTGGCTGGGGGGCCGGACAGAGAGACAGGGAGAGAGAGAAGGAAACAATAGCCACGGGCTACGGGGCAGAGAGAGCGAGGACCTAAAAAAGGTGGGGACAGGCAGCCCGTCAGAGCGAGATGGAAAAAGAACATAGCGGGGAGCAGAAAGCAAACCAAAAAACCCCACAGCGGGGTGGGAAAGCGAGGGGGGCAGAGGAGGGCCCGCGACGCAGAGGAGAGGCGATGGGGCCCCGCGGGCCCAGGACTCACCGCAGCTCTGGCTCTCGGCGCTGCCGGGAGAGCTTGCCAGCGCAGACGCTTCTTTCCCCTGCTCTCCGCCTTTCCTTTGCTGTCACTCCGGTCGCTCGGCTGTCCTCCGCCTAAGAGAATACACGGGTGTCTTACAGCTCCGAGGAGACGAGTCTGCCTAGATGAGTAGCCTGCCTGCCTCCCTGCCTCCCTCGGTACGCGGCCGCACCGTGCTTTGGATTACGCGTGGCGACCCTGCGGTGCCCGTCGGCAGCCTGACCTGCCGCGGAGCGCAACGAGGGATCTTTCCTCACCCGGCGAGGCAGGCGCTCTCTTGCCTGCAGCGGGAGGCAGCTGCCGGCCGGAGAGCCTTCCATCTCTTCTTCTTCTTCTTCTTCACCTTTCTCTGGCCATTCCAGCTTCCCTTAGGGCAGCTCCTGTCCACGGCCGGTAAGCGCTCCGCCGCCTGTCCCTTTTCGCCCCCACGCCACGAGGCGAGCCAGGCCAGGCACAGGCGAGGCGGGTGCAGTCGACGGCATCCCCAAGGGAGGGACGGGCAACCACGTCCTCAGCGCGGCCTGGGAGAGGGAAAGAAAAAGCAGTGGCCGTTACTACCGGAGGCCGGCCCTGGCCGGAGACCCTCCTCCTTCTGCAGGGGCTTCCGGAGACGCCGCTCTTTCCCCGCGCTGCTGCCGCTGCCGCCGCCGCCAGCACCCCCGTTCAGGAAGAAAGCGGCACAGGCGAGGGCCAGCTTGCCGCCTTCACGCCAGGGCTCGGGGGCGGCCTGGGGCTGCCGGACAGGCTTCCGGAGAGTCCGACCGGTAGCGCTCGGCTCGGGACACCGGGCAACGCCTCGCCGCGCGCGCGCTCTCGTAGCACGGCCGCACCGCTGCTCGGGAGCGGCTGGAAGCCTGCAGAAAACCACTCGAAACCGGCAAAAAAAACCCCAACCTCGCGCTCCTGCGAGAGCAAGTCGGGCTGTCCGGCAGCCACGTCCGCGAAAACGACGCCTCCCGGCACGCACTGGCAAGCGCCGCGTGGCAGCCATTAGAGTGCCGTAAGACTACACTTCCCGGCGTGCTCCGGGGAGCCAATATGGCCGACCAGCAGCCGCGTGCCCCAAGACTGCAACTGCCGGCGTGCCGCGGGAGGCAGCCTTCCACGCTTCCTGACCCTGCGGGGACACCGTCCCGTGCCCTCACCCCAAAGCCGACTCACCCGAAAGCCCCGCCGAGCCGCGACGGCAGCCCCGAGCTCCGCAGCGCGGCTCCGGGCTGGCGCCCCCCCCCGCCCCCGCCCCCCGCCTCCCCTCAGCCACCTCCGAAAGGCGCGGACGCCCGCCGGCTCCGGGCAGCCCCCGCCGCGCGGCTCCGGACGGTCTCCCCGCCCGGTTCCGACACGGCGCGCACCCCCCCCACCCGCCGCACGGCTCCGGGCAGCCCCCCTCCCCTCTGTGACACGGACCCCGCCGCCCCGCCGCCCCCCCGCCTCTCCTCGGAGGCGGCACCGCTGCCGCCGCCCTCCTCGGGGCTTTCCCCGGGACCCGCCGGTCCGTCCCGCTGCCCCGCTCACCTTCTCCCTCCGTGCAGCCGCAGCCCGGCGACGCCTCCGCTCCTCCCTCGGCTCACAGCAGCCCCTGCACACCGGCTGCCGGCAGCCGGTTCCGGGGAGGGGGCGTGGCGCTGCACTGCGCATGCGCGGCGCTGCCGCTGCAGTACCGAAATTTGGTCGCTAGGCGGCAGCACCGAGCGAGCATGCGCTGTG
The DNA here is from genome assembly GCF_028858705.1 of Grus americana. Taxonomy (NCBI): domain Eukaryota; kingdom Metazoa; phylum Chordata; class Aves; order Gruiformes; family Gruidae; genus Grus; species Grus americana. The sequence continues at coordinate 16,800 of NW_026561857.1, read as the reverse complement.
CGATGCGTGAGGGGCGGGGCTTGGCGTGCGTCGGGGGCGGAGTTTGCGTGAGGGGCGGGGCTTGGCGTGCGTCGTGGGCGGAGTTTGCGTGGGGGCGGAGCTTGGCGTGCGTGGGGGGCGGAGTTTGCGTGGGGGGCGGAGTTTGCGTGGGGGGGCGGAGTTTGCGTGGGGGGCGGAGTTTGCGTGGGGGGGCGGAGTTTGCGTGGGGGGCGGAGTTTGCGTGTGGGGCGGAGTTTGCGTGGGGGGCGGAGTTTGCGTGAGGGGCGTTTGCGTGGGGGGCGGAGTTTGCGTAGGGGGCGGCGTTTGCGTAGGGGGCGGCGTTTGCGTAGGGGGCGGAGTTTGCGTAGGGGGCGGCGTTTGCGTAGGGGGCGGAGTTTGCGTAGGGGGCGGCGTTTGCGTAGGGGGCGGAGTTTGCGTAGGGGGCGGAGTTTGCGTAGGGGGCGGAGTTTGCGTAGGGGGCGGAGTTTGCGTAGGGGGCGGAGTTTGCGTAGGGGTCAGGGGCGGAGCCAAGAAGCATCACTTTTGGATCCCGAGGATGCGAGCAATGTGACCTTGTTGAATACGTTAATACCCCCCCACACACCTCCTCCCCTGCCCTCCATCACGGCCCCCCCCCCCCGCCCCCCCCCCCCCGCAAAGGAAGCGCCAACGCAGCCGGCACGGCAAAAGAGACCGCAAGCGTTTATTCAGTCACACTCAGAGCCGGTTCCGGGAGAGACTCCGCACCGGGGCTCGGGGCCCGGCCCTGGGGCACCTCGGCTGTCCTACCCGGAGCCACGCTCGCCAGTCCGGCGTGGAACAGACACACGGTCGGTCCGTCAGGCTGCTGGAGAGCTGGGCTGCTATGTGCAGGCTGCCGCCAAAACCGAGGAGCCAGCTGCAGGACGCTAGAAGAGAGGAGAAAAGGGGCAGCCAGCTGGATGGGGGGGGGCGGCGGCGGCGAGCGAGAAAGCACGAGGCAAGGAAAGGGACGGCGAGTGAAGGACGGGGACAGGGAGCCTGACAGAGAGGGAGGAAGAAGCGGCAGGAAGAGAGGCAGCGGGACGGCGACCGACAAACCAGGACGGGGAGCGGGACAGAGAGGCAGAAACGACCCTGGGCGGGCAGCGCCACGGCGAGGGAGGAAAAGAGAATAAGGGCAGGGAGCCGGACCGAGAGGTACGGCGAGGGACAGCGGCACGGGGAGCAGGACAGAGCAACAGAGAATAAAAAAAGGAAGCGGGAGCGTGAGAGAACCGGGCTGGGGAGCAGGGAGAAGGAGAGATAAAAGGAGAGAGCAACAGAGGGAAAGAGGACCGGGGAGCGGGACGCTGGGGCAGAGTGAGAACAAGAGGGGCAGGGAGCAGGACAGAGGGGCAGAGGCAGAAGGAGGACAGAGGGACAGAGAGACAAAAGAGGGAGACGAGGACTGGGCAGAGGGGAGAGAAAGACGGGGGCAAGGAGCAGAGACACAAAGGTGCCAGGAAAAGGACGGTCAGATGGAGCGAGAAACAGGGTCGGGGAGCAGGACAACAGGACAAAGAAAAAGGCGAGGAAGAAGGAAGGAAGGATAAAGGTGGGACAGGGAACGGGACATACGCAGTGAAACAAAGCAGAACAGAGAAGAGAGGACAGGGATTGAGGAACAGAGAGAGAGATGCAGGCTGGTACACAGAGACGGCGAAGGTAAGCAAAACCAGCGACGGGCAGGAGGACCTGGTTCTGACAACCCATCGCTCCCGGTGTCGCTTCCACGGCCTCAACAAATGCGACGTGCCGCAAGACAAGAGAATGGGAGAGTGAAAGCAAAGGCACGGGAAACTTAACGCTCTTAGTAATTTCACTGAGCATCACAGCTTACAGTTACTCAATGTCTTCCGGTGTCACAGGGTGAGGTACAACTGATTTCGTCTCCATATCTCTGGACAGAGCTTTTCTCATATCGGGGGGGGGGGGGGGAAGAAAAAAAAAAAAAGATATTCTAAGACGACAGTCCTTGCACAAAGCCACGTTCAGCGAATTCTCTATTACAATAAGGTCGTTTCTAACCCAGAAGATTTCACAGAATCATAGAGTATCTCAAGTTGGAAGGGACCCATACGGATCACCGAGACCAAGCCCCCGCTCCACGCGGGACTACCTAAAACTAAACCGTGCGACTAAGAGCATCGTTCAGACGCTCCTTGAACTCCTGACAGGCTCGGTGGCTGCGACCGCTTCCCTGGGGAGCCTGTTCCGTGACTGACCGACCGCCCTCTCAGTGAAAAGCCTTTTCCCAACGTCCGGTCTGAACTTGCCCTGACGCAGCTTCGTCCCGTTTCCTCGGGTCCTAGTGCCGGCCACCGGAGAGAGCGGAGGTCAGCGCCTCCCCCTCCGCCGTCCCCCTCGAGGAAGGTGTAAGACTGCGATGAGGTCACCCCTCGGCCTTCCCTTCTCCAAGCTGAACAAACCAAGTGACCTCAGCCGCTCCCCCTAAGTCTCGCCTCGGAGACCTCTCGCCATCTCGGTCGCCCTCCTCCGCGCACGCTCCGAGAGCGTTGTTCGGCGGCACCGCTCTCGACTGGAACCTGACGCTGCACGTAACTCAACTGAGCGGAAAGGAAATGACGGGCTAAAGGGACAAATACACGATTTAAGGCAGCCGCAACGATGGCAGATGTCTGTCCGTAGCCCTTCTATTTATTTCACAGCGCTCCTGCGTATCAAACGAACGGTACCAGAGCAGAAAAGGTATACGGCGTGGCCACGTTACCCCTCGGGGAGGACGGCGAAAGGAGAGAAGATCTAGAAAGAGGAAGCAGCTGGTACTTCGCTTTTGGTAACAGAATTAACATCAACACGTTCCTTCCCTTTGAAATTGAAAACGCCACCCAATTCTCTGCCACTGTTGACCACCGACACTTGTAAATTTCTAGTGAAACAGCTGAGGAAAACAAAGTTTCAGGTCCCTGGCTAGGGGAAGAAACCAGGCAAGCGCCGCCGTTCCTTCCCCCCGACAACACTAGCAAAAAAAAACAGCCGCTGGGGGCGAGCGTTCCTCCGAAGAAAAATCAGGTGAGAAACCGCATTTTTATTTTCAGCTTACCTACAGGATAAATGTCTTTGTAGTTGCTACAAAACGTGTAAACTGCACAAAGATTAAGTTTTGTAACCGATCTAAGGTTCAGTACGAAAAACTACCTAAAGGAGTACGCAAAGTCCCACTCATCAACAATTATCTGACCCTGTTTCATATTAAAAAAAAAAAAAAAAAAAAAAGTAACGCTAATCACACAGACAAGCCCAGGAACCCTCCACATGAGAATCTTTCCGTTCAGCCGGAGGCAGAACGAGTACTTACCACGGGCATCCTCATCTGGCTCTCCGCTGCTAGCAGAGCGGCACGCCAACGCTGTCCGGTACACACCGTAGTACGCCTAGTTGCTTCTACGTATTTACCGCCGCCTGATTTGATACTCTCACAAAGAGATCGACGAAAAAGCCACCCTTTCTTTGAAAAAATAAAAACCAAAACCACACAGTTAAGGAACGGTAGGCGAACGTATTTCTAAATCATAACCCACGGCTTGCAGGCAGACCAAGAGCAGCTCTGACGATGCGGTACGCTCATCAAACATCTTTCACGCAGGAATAACAGATGTACTCCTTTACCACGGGACGCAGCCGGCACAGGGACAAATTTCATGCTGTTTTTGTCACACGACCGTCCTTCTGCACCAGCCAGTGGGTTCAGAATTAAGGACAGGACAGGCTAAACGCTCACACGAGCCTCCTATCCGTAAGAAACTATTAAAAAATAGAAAAAAAAACTTCCACGTTTTAGATCGCGTTGCCTTAGGGACTGCCTCCTTCAAAGCCTGCCTGTTGGGGGGGGGGGGGGGGGGGGGCGCGTGTGCGCGCACGCACGCGCGTGAGGCGTGGAAATCGGTCGCAGAATTCAGTTGCCTAACGAGAGACGGCCCTTCTCCTCGCAAGGCAAACGTTTCAAAACGTCGCACTCTTTTCCGATTTTACCGGCTGGTACTGGGGTTGCCCTACCAGCATGAGTTGGGGACCCGTCCCTCTGGGTCCGTGCGACGCCAAATTAAATATTCTGCAAGTAACCGAGCAGGAGATGGAAAGTAAGCTAAGATGCTCTCTGCCGTACAAGGTTTGTTCGCCATCGTCCCCGAGGGAATCGCACAAAGCCCACGCTTGCCGAACCGGTACGTCGGAGGCCCTACGGGAAACGGCGCTGACGTTTCGCCAAGCTCTTCTCCTGTCAAGAAGAGGACCTTTTCTGCGGCATCCCTATTGGCGTTCGGCCTGCTTTCGGCTCATTCTGGCAGGTCAGCTTTCAGAGAAAGCCTGAGATTTCAAACCGCCAAGCAACATTCACCATTCTTGCTCTCTGACTACGGGGAATTTCAGCGAATCGGAACGCTACTTGGAGCCACGTTCCGGGTCTGTTTCGCCGCAAACCAAATATCTAAGCCACGGACCGGGCGCCCGTAGAAAAATTACTTTAAAAGATTAAAGACAAGCACAGTACTCACTTCTCTGAAATTTCTTCCGGTAGCGCCATCAATTTAGCGGCCGAACCCAGCCGTCGAAATTCCGGTGCAACGGAGCGAGCAGGAACGTGTCCGTGCCGCTCTTCCCTGGCCACGGAGCCTTCCGCTCTACCCGTTACTGCGAACGTACGGAGCATCGGCGCAGCAGCACCTGTGGAATAACGCACCGCCCACAGCTATACAGAAGAAGAATCCGAGACGACGGTAGAAGACCCCAGACCAAAAGTCACCGCGGGACTAAGGGACGCGCGGACAGCGCGCGAGGGGCGGGTGTCCGGGACCCAAGCGTGGAACGGCCCCGGGATTTCTTTGTTCGGGGTCCCTCTCTTTGGAGGCGCCCCGCCCGGGCCGATCCCGCTGCTGCACCTTTCAGTTACGTTAATTATTTTACAAAATCCGACACCCGGAGACTGCTGCCGGAAGCCTCGGGTCGAGCCCGAAGGAGGAGGAGGAGGAGGAGGAAGCGCGCCCGAGAAGAAGCGTGCGCGCGACACCGTGAACGGGGTGCGAACGCTGGGGCGGCAGCTGCTCCTCCTCAAACAGAGACAGAGAGAGAAAGAAGAGGGGGAAAGCCACAGGGTACAGAGGGTGGAAGTGGAAAAGAGGGGCCGGGAGCCGGACAGAGGGAGGTGCAGAAAGAGGCCGTCGGAAGGGAAGGGACGGGCTGCGGGGCAGAGGGGGACTTGCCAGCGCCAGGTTCGCGGTTCCACCCGATAATCGTAAAGGTCTCTGCCAACCTCGACGATTCGGTCGCTTTAAAAAACAATCGGGATCTCGAGGCGGACCGAGGGAGAGACGGAGAATATAAAAACGGTCGCGGCTAAGAGGGCAGAGAGGGAGGAATCGCGAGACAGGGAGAGGCAAGCCGGGCAGGGGAAAAAGTCCCGACAGGCTTCTGCAGCGACAGGGAGGAATTGAAGATTCGAGAGAGGGAGCTGGACAGAGAGAGAGACGGGGAAAGGTAAGACGGTGGCGAGCTACCGGGCAGAGAAGCAGAGTTTAATGCCGGGGACCGGGAGAGGGACAGAGAGGGAAGGAGAAAGGAACGAAGGGACGGGCTGCGGGGCAGACAGGGAGGAAGGAAGGAAGAAAGAAAGAGGGACAGGGAGCCAGACGAACCGCGACGGGGAAAGAAAAAGGTACCGACGGGCTAGGAGGCAGAGAGGGGAGACTTTAGAAAAACAGGGACGGGGAGCGAGACGGAGCCAGACCGAAAAAAGGATCCATAGCGACGGGTGCCGGGACAGAGAGGCGGGCCTTCAAAACGAGGGGCAGGGAAGAGGCTCAAGAGGGACGGAGAAAGAGAGAGACTCACGACGACTCGCTACGGAGCCGAGAAGGAAGACCTCGAACAACAGGAACGAGGAGCCGCACAGAGAGAGCCAGAGATGGCAGAAATACCGACAGGCTACAGGACCGAGGGGGAGGAATGCAGAAACAGTGGCTGGGGGCCGGACAGAGAGACAGGGAGAGAGAGAAGGAAACAATAGCCACGGGCTACGGGGCAGAGAGAGCGAGGACCTAAAAAAGGTGGGGACAGGCAGCCCGTCAGAGCGAGATGGAAAAAGAACATAGCGGGGAGCAGAAAGCAAACCAAAAAACCCCACAGCGGGGTGGGAAAGCGAGGGGGGCAGAGGAGGGCCCGCGACGCAGAGGAGAGGCGATGGGGCCCCGCGGGCCCAGGACTCACCGCAGCTCTGGCTCTCGGCGCTGCCGGGAGAGCTTGCCAGCGCAGACGCTTCTTTCTCCCGCTCTCCGCCTTTCCTTTGCTGTCGCTCCGGTCGCTCGGCTGTCCTCCGCCTAAGAGAATACACGGGTGTCTTACAGCTCCGAGGAGACGAGTCTGCCTAGATGAGTAGCCTGCCTCCCTGCCTCCCTCGGTACGCGGCCGCACCGTGCTTTGGATTACGCGTGGCGACCCTGCGGTGCCCGTCGGCAGCCTGACCTGCCGCGGAGCGCAACGAGGGATCTTTCCTCACCCGGCGAGGCAGGCGCTCTCTTGCCTGCAGCGGGAGGCAGCTGCCGGCCGGAGAGCCTTCCATCTCTTCTTCTTCTTCTTCTTCTTCACCTTTCTCTGGCCATTCCAGCTTCCCTTAGGGCAGCTGCTGTCCACGGCCGGTAAGCGCTCCGCCGCCTGTCCCTTTTCGCCCCCACGCCACGAGGCGAGCCAGGCCAGGCACAGGCGAGGCGGGTGCAGTCGACGGCATCCCCAAGGGAGGGACGGGCAACCACGTCCTCAGCGCGGCCTGGGAGAGGGAAAGAAAAAGCAGTGGCCGTTACTACCGGAGGTCGGCCCTGGCCGGAGACCCTCCTCCTTCTGCAGGGGCTTCCGGAGACGCCGCTCTTTCCCCGCGCTGCTGCTGCCGCTGCCGCCGCCGCCAGCACCCCTGTTCAGGAAGAAAGCGGCACAGGCGAGGGCCAGCTTGCCGCCTTCACGCCAGGGCTCGGGGGCGGCCTGGGGCTGCCGGACAGGCTTCCGGAGAGTCCGACCGGTAGCGCTCGTCTCGGGACACCGGGCAACGCCTCGCCGCGCGCGCGCTCTCGTAGCACGGCCGCACCGCTGCTCGGGAGCGGCTGGAAGCCTGCAGAAAACCACTCGAAACCGGCAAAAAAACCCCAACCTCGCGCTCCTGCGAGAGCAAGTCGGGCTGTCCGGCAGCCACGTCCGCGAAAACGACGCCTCCCGGCACGCACTGGCAAGCGCCGCGTGGCAGCCATTAGAGTGCCGTAAGACTACACTTCCCGGCGTGCTCCGGGGAGCCAATATGGCCGACCAGCAGCCGCGTGCCCCAAGACTGCAACTGCCGGCGTGCCGCGGGAGGCAGCCTTCCACGCTTCCTGACCCTGCGGGGACACCGTCCCGTGCCCTCACCCCAAAGCCGACTCACCCGAAAGCCCCGCCGAGCCGCGACGGCAGCCCCGAGCTCCGCAGCGCGGCTCCGGGCTGGCGCCCCCCCCCCCGCCCCCGCCCCCGCCTCCCCTCAGCCACCTCCGAAAGGCGCGGACGCCCGCCGGCTCCGGGCAGCCCCCGCCGCGCGGCTCCGGACGGTCTCCCCGCCCGGTTCCGACACGGCGCGCACCCCCCCCACCCGCCGCACGGCTCCGGGCAGCCCCCCTCCCCTCTGTGACACGGACCCCGCCGCCCCGCCGCCCCCCCGCCTCTCCTCGGAGGCGGCACCGCTGCCGCCGCCCTCCTCGGGGCTTTCCCCGGGACCCGCCGGTCCGTCCCGCTGCCCCGCTCACCTTCTCCCTCCGTGCAGCCGCAGCCCGGCGACGCCTCCGCTCCTCCCTCGGCTCACAGCAGCCCCTGCACACCGGCTGCCGGCAGCCGGTTCCGGGGAGGGGGCGTGGCGCTGCACTGCGCATGCGCGGCGCTGCCGCTGCAGTACCGAAATTTGGTCACTAGGCGGCAGCACCGAGCGAGCATGCGCTGTGCGATGCGTGAGGGGCGGGGCTTGGCGTGCGTCGGGGGCGGAGTTTGCGTGAGGGGCGGGGCTTGGCGTGCGTCGCGGGCGGAGTTTGCGTCGGGGGCGGAGTTTGCGTGAGGGGCGGGGCTTGGCATTCGTCGGGGGCGGAGTTTGCGTGAGGGGCGGGGCTTGGCGTGCGTCGGGGGCGGAGTTTGCGTCGGGGGCGGTGTTTGCGTGAGGGGCGGGGCTTGGCGTGCGTCGGGGGCGGAGTTTGCGTGAGGGGCGGGGCTTGGCGTGCGTCGGGGGAGGAGTTTGCGTGAGGGGTGGAGTTTGCGTGAGGGGCGGGGTTTGCGTGAGGGGCGGAGTTTGCGTGAGGGGCGGAGTTTGCGTCGGGGGCGGGGCTTGGCGTGCGTCGGGGGCGGAGTTTGCGTGAGGGGCGGAGTTTGCGTGAGGGGCGGGGCTTGGCATGCGTCGGGGGCGGAGTTTGCGTGAGGGGCGGGGCTTGGCGTGCGTCGGGGGAGGAGTTTGCGTCGGGGGCGGAGTTTGCGTGAGGGGCGGGGCTTGGCGTGCGTCGGGGGCGGAGTTTGCGTGAGGGGCGGAGTTTGCATCGGGGGCGGAGTTTGCGTGAGGGGCGGGGTTTGCGTGAGGGGCGGAGTTTGTGTGAGGGGCGGAGTTTGCGTGAGGGGCGGGGCTTGGCGTGCGTCGGGGGCGGAGTTTGCGTGAGGGGCGGAGTTTGCGTCGGGGGGCGGAGTTTGTGTGAGGGGCGGGGCTTGGCTTGCATCGGGGCGGAGTTTGCGCCGGGGGCGGAGTTTACATCAGGGGCGGGGCTTGGCTTGCGTCGGGGGGGAGTTTGAGTGAGGGGCGGAGTTTGTGTGAGGGGCGGGGCTTGGCATAAGTCGGGGCGGAGTTTGCGTGAGGGGCGGAGTTTGCGTCGGGGGCGGAGTTTGCGTGAGGGGCGGAGTTTGCGTGAGGGGCGGAGTTTGCGTGGGGGCGGAGTTTGCGTCGGGGGCGGGGCTTGGCGTGCATCAGAGGCGGAGTTTGTGTGAGGGGCGGAGTTTGTGTGAGGGGGGCTTGGCATGCATCAGGGGCGGAGTTTGCATGAGGGGCGGAGTTTGCATTGGGGCGGGGCTTGGCGTGCGCCAGGGTCAGAGTTTGTGTGGGGGCGGAGTTTGCGTGAGGGGGGCTTGGCGTGCATCAGGGCAGAGTTTGCCTGAGGGGCGGGGCTTGGCTTGCATCAGGGCGGAGTTTGTGCCGGGGCGGAGTTTCCATGAGGGGCGGGGCTTGGTGTGCATGAGGGGCGGAGTTTGCGGGGGGGGCGGAGTTTGCGGGGGGGCCCCGGAGTTTGGCATGGGTCAGGGGCGGAGCCAAGAAGCATCACTTTTGGATCCCGAGGATGCGAGCAATGTGACCTTGTTGAATACGTTAATACCCCCACACACACCTCCTCCCCTGCCCTCCATCACGGCCCCTCGCCCGCCCCCCCCCCCGCAAAGGAAGCGCCAACGCAGCCGGCACGGCAAAAGAGACCGCAAGCGTTTATTCAGTCACACACAGAGCCGGTTCCGGGAGAGACTCCGCACCGGGGCTCGGGGCCCGGCCCTGGGGCACCTCGGCTGTCCTACCCGGAGCCACGCTCGCCAGTCCGGCGTGGAACAGACACACGGTCGGTCCGTCAGGCTGCTGGAGAGCTGGGCTGCTATGTGCAGGCTGCCGCCAAAACCGAGGAGCCAGCTGCAGGACGCTAGAAGAGAGGAGAAAAGGGGCAGCCAGCTGGATGGGGGGGGCGGCGGCGGCGAGCGAGAAAGCACGAGGCAAGGAAAGGGACGGCGAGTGAAGGACGGGGACAGGGAGCCTGACAGAGAGGGAGGAAGAAGCGGCAGGAAGAGAGGCAGCGGGACGGCGACCGACAAACCAGGACGGGGAGCGGGACAGAGAGGCAGAAACGACCCTGGGCGGGCAGCGCCACGGCGAGGGAGGAAAAGAGAATAAGGGCAGGGAGCCGGACCGAGAGGTACGGCGAGGGACAGCGGCACGGGGAGCAGGACAGAGCAACAGAGAATAAAAAAAGGAAGCGGGAGCGTGAGAGAACCGGGCTGGGGAGCAGGGAGAAGGAGAGATAAAAGGAGAGAGCAACAGAGGGAAAGAGGACCGGGGAGCGGGACGCTGGGGCAGAGTGAGAACAAGAGGGGCAGGGAGCAGGACAGAGGGGCAGAGGCAGAAGGAGGACAGAGGGACAGAGAGACAAAAGAGGGAGACGAGGACTGGGCAGAGGGGAGAGAAAGACGGGGGCAAGGAGCAGAGACACCAAGGTGCCAGGAAAAGGACGGTCAGATGGAGCGAGAAACAGGGTCGGGGAGCAGGACAAAAGGACAAAGAAAAAGGCGAGGAAGAAGGAAGGAAGGATAAAGGTGGGACAGGGAACGGGACATACGCAGCGAAACAAAGCAGAACAGAGAAGAGAGGACAGGGATTGAGGAACAGAGAGAGAGAGAGACGCAGGCTGGTACACAGAGACGGCGAAGGTAAGCAAAACCAGCGACGGGCAGGAGGACCTGGTTCTGACAACCCATCGCTCCCGGTGTCGCTTCCACGGCCTCAACAAATGCGACGTGCCGCAAGACAAGAGAATGGGAGAGTGAAAGCAAAGGCACGGGAAACTTAACGCTCTTAGTAATTTCACTGAGCATCACAGCTTACAGTTACTCAATGTCTTCCGGTGTCACAGGGTGAGGTACAACTGATTTCGTCTCCATATCTCTGGACAGAGCTTTTCTCATATCTGGGGGGGGGGGGAAGAAAAAAAAAAAAGATATTCTAAGACGACAGTCCTTGCACAAAGCCACGTTCAGCGAATTCTCTATTACAATAAGGTCGTTTCTAACCCAGAAGATTTCACAGAATCATAGAGTATCTCAAGTTGGAAGGGACCCATACGGATCACCGAGACCAAGCCCCCGCTCCACGCGGGACTACCTAAAACTAAACCGTGCGACTAAGAGCATCGTTCAGACGCTCCTTGAACTCCTGACAGGCTCGGTGGCTGCGACCGCTTCCCTGGGGAGCCTGTTCCGTGACTGACCGACCGCCCTCTCAGTGAAAAGCCTTTTCCCAACGTCCGGTCTGAACTTGCCCTGACGCAGCTTCGTCCCGTTTCCTCGGGTCCTAGTGCCGGTCACCGGAGAGAGCGGAGGTCAGCGCCTCCCCCTCCGCCGTCCCCCTCGAGGAAGGTGTAGACTGCGATGAGGTCACCCCTCGGCCTTCCCTTCTCCAAGCTGAACAAACCAAGTGACCTCAGCCGCTCCCCCCTAAGTCTCGCCTCGGAGACCTCTCGCCATCTCGGTCGCCCTCCTCCGCGCACGCTCCCAGAGCGTTGCTCGGCGGCACCGCTCTCGACTGGAACCTAACGCTGCACGTAACTCAACTGAGCGGAAAGGAAATGACGGGCTAAAGGGACAAATACACGATTTAAGGCAGCCGCAACGATGGCAGATGTCTGTCCGTAGCCCTTCTAGTTATTTCACAGCGCTCCTGCGTATCAAACGAACGGTACCAGAGCAGAAAAGGTATACGGCGTGGCCACGTTACCCCTCGGGGAGGACGGCGAAAGGAGAGAAGATCTAGAAAGAGGAAGCAGCTGGTACTTCGCTTTTGGTAACAGAATTAACATCAACACGTTCCTTCCCTTTGAAATTGAAAACGCCACCCAATTCTCTGCCACTGTTGACCACCGACACTTGTAAATTTCTAGTGAAACAGCTGAGGAAAACAAAGTTTCAGGTCCCTGGCTAGGGGAAGAAACCAGGCAAGCGCCGCCGTTCCTTCCCCCCGACAACACTAGCAAAAAAAACCAGCCGCTGGGGGCGAGCGTTCCTCCGAAAGAAAAATCAGGTGAGAAACCGCATTTTTATTTTCAGCTTACCTACAGGATAAATGTCTTTGTAGTTGCTACAAAACGTGTAAACTGCACAAAGATTAAGTTTTGTAACCGATCTAAGGTTCAGTACGAAAAACTACCTAAAGGAGTACGCAAAGTCCCACTCATCAACAATTATCTGACCCTGTTTCATATTAAAAAAAAAAAAAAAAAAAAAAAAGTAATGCTAATCACACAGACAAGCCCAGGAACCCTCCACATGAGAATCTTTCCGTTCAGCCGGAGGCAGAACGAGTACTTACCACGGGCATCCTCATCTGGCTCTCCGCTGCTAGCAGAGCGGCACGCCAACGCTGTCCGGTACACGCCGTAGTACGCCTAGTTGCTTCTACGTATTTACCGCCGCCTGATTTGATACTCTCACAAAGAGATCGACGAAAAAGCCACCCTTTCTTTGAAAAAATAAAAACCAAAACCACACAGTTAAGGAACGGTAGGCGAACGTATTTCTAAATCATAACCCACGGCTTGCAGGCAGACCAAGAGCAGCTCTGACGATGCGGTACGCTCATCAAACATCTTTCACGCAGGAATAACAGATGTACTCCATTACCACGGGACGCAGCCGGCACAGGGACAAATTTCATGCTGCTTTTGTCACACGACCGTCCTTCTGCACCAGCCAGTGGGTTCAGAATTAAGGACAGGACAGGCTAAACGCTCACACGAGCCTCCTATCCGTAAGAAACTATTAAAAATAGAAAAAAAAACTTCCACGTTTTAGATCGCGTTGCCTTAGGGACTGCCTCCTTCAAAGCCTGCCTGTTGGGGGGGGGGGGGGGGGGGGGGCGCGTGTGCGCGCACGCACGCGCGTGAGGCGTGGAAATCGGTCGCAGAATTCAGTTGCCTAACGAGAGACGGCCCTTCTCCTCGCAAGGCAAACGTTTCAAAACGTCGCACTCTTTTCCGATTTTACCGGCTGGTACTGGGGTTGCCCTACCAGCATGAGTTGGGGACCCGTCCCTCTGGGTCCGTGCGACGCCAAATTAAATATTCTGCAAGTAACCGAGCAGGAGATGGAAAGTAAGCTAAGATGCTCTCTGCCGTACAACGTTTGTTCGCCATCGTCCCCGAGGGAATCGCACAAAGCCCACGCTTGCCGAACCGGTACGTCGGAGGCCCTACGGGAAACGGCGCTGACGTTTCGCCAAGCTCTTCTCCTGTCAAGAAGAGGACCTTTTCTGCGGCATCCCTATTGGCGTTCGGCCTGCTTTCGGCTCATTCTGGCAGGTCAGCTTTCAGAGAAAGCCTGAGATTTCAAACCGCCAAGCAACATTCACCATTCTTGCTCTCTGACTACGGGGAATTTCAGCGAATCGGAACGCTACTTGGAGCCACGTTCAGGGTCTGTTTCGCCGCAAACCAAATATCTAAGCCACGGACCGGGCGCCCGTAGAAAAATTACTTTAAAAGATTAAAGACAAGCACAGTACTCACTTTTCTGAAATTTCTTCCGGTAGCGCCATCAATTTAGCGGCCGAACCCAGCCGTCGAAATCCGGTGCAACGGAGCGAGCAGGAACGTGTCCGTGCCGCTCTTCCCTGGCCACGGAGCCTTCCGCTCTACCCGTTACTGCGAACGTACGGAGCATCGGCGCAGCAGCACCTGTGGAATAACGCACCGCCCACAGCTATACAGAAGAAGAATCCGAGACGACGGTAGAAGACCCCATACCAAAAGTCACCGCGGGACTAAGGGACGCGCGGACAGCGCGCGAGGGGCGGGTGTCCGGGACCCAAGCGTGGAACGGCCCCCGGGATTTCTTTGTTCGGGGTCCCTCTCTTTGGAGGCGCCCCGCCCGGGCCGATCCCGCTGCTGCACCTTTCAGTTACGTTAATTATTTTACAAAATCCGACACCCGGAGACTGCTGCCGGAAGCCTCGGGTCGAGCCCGAAGGAGGAGGAGGAGGAGGAGGATGCGCGCCCTAGAAGAAGCGTGCGCGCGACACACCGTGAACGGGGTGCGAACGCTGGGGCGGCAGCTGCTCCTCCTCAAACAGAGACAGAGAGAGAAAGAAGAGGGGGAAAGCCACAGGGTACAGAGGGCGGAAGTGGAAAAGAGGGGCCGGGAGCCGGACAGAGGGAGGTGGAGAAAGAGGCCGTCGGAAGGGAAGGGACGGGCTGCGCGGGCAGAGGGGGACTTGCCAGCGCCAGGTTCGCGGTTCCACCCGATAATCGTAAAGGTCTCTGCCAACCTCGACGATTCGGTCGCTTTAAAAAACAATCGGGATCTCGAGGCGGACCGAGGGAGAGACGGAGAATATAAAAACGGTCGCGGCTAAGAGGGCAGAGAGGGAGGAATCGCGAGACAGGGAGAGGCAAGCCGGGCAGGGGAAAAAGTCCCGACAGGCTTCTGCAGCGACAGGGAGGAATTGAAGATTCGAGAGAGGGAGCTGGACAGAGAGAGAGACGGGGAAAGGTAAGACGGTGGCGAGCTACCGGGCAGAGAAGCAGAGTTTAATGCCGGGGACCGGGAGAGGGACAGAGAGGGAAGGAGAAAGGAACGAAGGGACGGGCTGCGGGCAGACAGGGAGGAAGGAAGGAAGAAAGAAAGAGGGACAGGGAGCCAGACGAACCGCGACGGGGAAAGAAAAAGGTACCGACGGGCTAGGAGGCAGAGAGGGGAGACTTTAGAAAAACAGGGACGGGGAGCGAGACGGAGCCAGACCGAAAAAAGGAACCATAGCGACGGGTGCCGGGACAGAGAGGCGGGCCTTCAAAACGAGGGGCAGGGAAGAGGCTCAAGAGGGACGGAGAAAGAGAGAGACTCACGACGACTCGCTACGGAGCCGAGAAGGAAGACCTCGAACAACAGGAACGAGGAGCCGCACAGAGAGAGCCAGAGATGGCAGAAATACCGACAGGCTACAGGACCGAGGGGGAGGAATGCAGAAACAGTGGCTGGGGGCCGGACAGAGAGACAGGGAGAGAGAGAAGGAAACAATAGCCACGGGCTACGGGGCAGAGAGAGCGAGGACCTAAAAAAGGTGGGGACAGGCAGCCCGTCAGAGCGAGATGGAAAAAGAACATAGCGGGGAGCAGAAAGCAAACCAAAAAACCCCACAGCGGGGTGGGAAAGCGAGGGGGGCAGAGGAGGGCCCGCGACGCAGAGGAGAGGCGATGGGGCCCCGCGGGCCCAGGACTCACCGCAGCTCTGGCTCTCGGCGCTGCCGGGAGAGCTTGCCAGCGCAGACGCTTCTTTCTCCCGCTCTCCGCCTTTCCTTTGCTGTCGCTCCGGTCGCTCGGCTGTCCTCCGCCTAAGAGAATACACGGGTGTCTTACAGCTCCGAGGAGACGAGTCTGCCTAGATGAGTAGCCTGCCTCCCTGCCTCCCTCGGTACGCGGCCGCACCGTGCTTTGGATTACGCGTGGCGACCCTGCGGTGCCCGTCGGCAGCCTGACCTGCCGCGGAGCGCAACGAGGGATCTTTCCTCACCCGGCGAGGCAGGCGCTCTCTTGCCTGCAGCGGGAGGCAGCTGCCGGCCGGAGAGCCTTCCATCTCTTCTTCTTCTTCTTCTTCACCTTTCTCTGGCCATTCCAGCTTCCCTTAGGGCAGCTGCTGTCCACGGCCGGTAAGCGCTCCGCCGCCTGTCCCTTTTCGCCCCCACGCCACGAGGCGAGCCAGGCCAGGCACAGGCGAGGCGGGTGCAGTCGACGGCATCCCCAAGGGAGGGACGGGCAACCACGTCCTCAGCGCGGCCTGGGAGAGGGAAAGAAAAAGCAGTGGCCGTTACTACCGGAGGTCGGCCCTGGCCGGAGACCCTCCTCCTTCTGCAGGGGCTTCCGGAGACGCCGCTCTTTCCCCGCGCTGCTGCCGCTGCCGCCGCCGCCAGCACCCCCGTTCAGGAAGAAAGCGGCACAGGCGAGGGCCAGCTTGCCGCCTTCACGCCAGGGCTCGGGGGCGGCCTGGGGCTGCCGGACAGGCTTCCGGAGAGTCCGACCGGTAGCGCTCGTCTCGGGACACCGGGCAACGCCTCGCCGCGCGCGCGCTCTCGTAGCACGGCCGCACCGCTGCTCGGGAGCGGCTGGAAGCCTGCAGAAAACCACTCGAAACCGGCAAAAAAACCCCAACCTCGCGCTCCTGCGAGAGCAAGTCGGGCTGTCCGGCAGCCACGTCCGCGAAAACGACGCCTCCCGGCACGCACTGGCAAGCGCCGCGTGGCAGCCATTAGAGTGCCGTAAGACTACACTTCCCGGCGTGCTCCGGGGAGCCAATATGGCCGACCAGCAGCCGCGTGCCCCAAGACTGCAACTCCGGCGTGCCGCGGGAGGCAGCCTTCCACGCTTCCTGACCCTGCGGGGACACCGTCCCGTGCCCTCACCCCAAAGCCGACTCACCCGAAAGCCCCGCCGAGCCGCGACGGCAGCCCCGAGCTCCGCAGCGCGGCTCCGGGCTGGCGCGCCCCCCCCCCGCCCCCCCTCAGCCACCTCCGAAAGGCGCGGACGCCCGCCGGCTCCGGGCAGCCCCCGCCGCGCGGCTCCGGACGGTCTCCCCGCCCGGTTCCGACACGGCGCGCACCCCCCCCACCCGCCGCACGGCTCCGGGCAGCCCCCCTCCCCTCTGTGACACGGACCCCGCCGCCCCCCCGCCCCCCCGCCTCTCCTCGGAGGCGCCCCGCTGCCGCCGCCCTCCTCGGGGCTTTCCCCGGGACCCGCCGGTCCGTCCCGCTGCCCCGCTCACCTTCGCCCTCCGTGCAGCCGCAGCCCGGCGACGCCTCCGCTCCTCCCTCGGCTCACAGCAGCCCCTGCACACCGGCTGCCGGCAGCCGGTTCCGGGGAGGGGGCGTGGCGCTGCACTGCGCATGCGCGGCGCTGCCTGCTGCAGTACCGAAATTTGGTCGCTAGGCGGCAGCACCGAGCGAGCATGCGCTGTGCGATGCGTGAGGGGCGGGCTTGGCGTGCGTCGGGGGCGGAGTTTGCGTGAGGG